>NC_135177.1:18365559-18665559 GCF_041146795.1 Maylandia zebra
AAATAGCGGTGGCTTGCTAGCTTTTGTGCGGCTTCCCGGGTCAGTGAAAACTTTCAAAAGAGAAATGAATGAACTTACCAGGTTGCCCGATCTCTTCACATATCTTCCTCCAAGCTCGGTCCTTTATATTCCTGTCTCGGTACTGAAAGCAGCTGGTGTTGTACAGCTCCGAGTTGTTTGCTACCGCATTGATTAGCCTTCCCCTCCATTGAAGTATGAAAGGCTTTGGCTGGATCTGCCCCTTTGACCTAGGTAACAGCCACGTCACCAGGCTCCTGATTGGTTGTCGCGGCGCGATTTGACGCTGGAGTTCAGATTTTTCCAACTCGAGCGGTAGACGCGAAACGCGCGTATGCACAAAATGCAACACAAAAACTCACGCGCGTGGTTTTATTCGCGAGTCAAACGCGCCAGACGCGCCACACTGACGCGCGTTTCACGCGTTTTGGCGTTTTCGCGACGCAAATCTGCTTCCGAATTTTCGCGGGACCCGCAATCGCGCGTCATCGCGCCTTTCCATTGACTTTACATGTAAACCTGACGCTCTATTCGCGTCCATCGCGTTCGGTGTGAACACAATCAGGGTCACCCAACTCAGTCCTAACTATATGCTTTATCAAAAAAGAAAGTTTTAAGCTGAAACCTAAAAGTAGAGAGTGTGTCTGTTTCCCGAATCCAAACTGTTTTTATTATTATTATTAATCCAAGCAAAAAATTCAAAACCTTGCAGTCCCTCTACAGATGAGGGGACTGAAAGCCGAAGGCTCTGCCATTCTACTTTTAAATACTCTAGGAACCACAAGTAAGCCAGCCGTCTGAGAGCAATGTGCTCTAATAGGGTGATATGATGTTATGAGGTCTTTAAGATAAGAGGGGACCTGAATATTGAAAAGCTTGTATGTGAGGAGAGGGATTTTAGATTTGGTATTGGATTTAACAGTGAGCCAATGAAGAGAAGCCCGTACAGGAGAAATATGCTCTCTCTTTCTAGTCCTTGGCAGTACTCTTGCTGCAGCATTTTATAGTTTATAGGTTATTTATTTGTATAGCACATTTAATTACAATAGGAACAAAGTGCTGTACAAGAATACAAAATACCTAGTAAAATAAATTATAATATTGATAGCAAACATCCAATATGAATTAACAAATAACTCCCATACTGTATTAAAAGCCAGTAAATGCAAATGTGTTTTAAGATAAGATTTAAAAAGATTGACAGTAGGAGCCTGTCTGATGTGTATGGGTTAAATTATTCCACAGCTTAGACGTTAAAACTGTAAATGCTCGATCGCCTCTATGAACCAGCCTCGACCTTGGTATGGCTAAAAGCAAAAGATCACTTGATCTAAGAGATCTAAAGGGGGCATAAGGCTGCAAGAGGTCAGACAAGTACCTGGGAGCCTGTCCATTCAGGGCTTTGTAAGTCAAGAGTAACATTTTAAAATGAATTCTGAAGTCGACAGGGAGCCAATGAAGAGAGGCAAGCACCGGGGAAATATGTTCACATCTTTTAGTGCATGTCAGAAGACCAGCTGCAGCATTCTGGACCAACTGCAGTCTTGCCAGGCAGGTCTGGCTAACTCCAGCATAAAAGGAGTTACAATAGTCCAGCTGGGATGTAATAAAAGCATGAATCGCCCATTCAAAGTTTTTAAAAGATAAAAAAGATCTCACCTTAGATACATTAGAAAAAAACTTTGGCTTTTCTGCTTTTACAATGTCCTGACTGTCTCTCAACATGAGAAAAGACACCAGCAGCCCATCTTTTTTCCACTTACGCTCAGCTTTCCTGCGCTCTTGTCTGGCTGAAGGAGTGGCCTTATTTATCCATGGGTCTGATTGTGGTTTCGAGCTCATAGTTTTAAAAGGAGCAACCTCATCAAGGACAGTTTTGCACTTATCATAAAAATTAGATGTCATTTCCTCAGTACCACAGCCAAGGGGAGCTCTTAAAACTTTTTTAAAAGCAATAGAAAATTGTTCTGTTGCAGATGGGTTAAAAACACAACAACGGCGTGTTGGAATAAGAGGTGTAAAATGGCGTAGAGATAAAAGTATATCAAACACAACAGGACAGTGATCAGAAAAAACAGTGTCACATATTTTCATGTGAAATTCCGAGAATACGCGCTTCTTTTGCGGTGGAGGAACACCAGAGTAATTGCTTACGGAGATTGCTTCTTCAAGATCTTTAAGAGTTCTGAACAAATATCTGTCCTCCTCCAGAACATCTTATGTACGCAAACGCGCGTTCCAACTTCTTATCTGGTGTACGTCTTTTATTTTGACAGCGAATGCACACCTGCGGACCACTTATGTGCAGCCCTGGTCATAACACTCCCTGATATAAAATCAAGCATTTCTCCCTCTCAAGAAATGCTTGAGCCATTTACTAACCATTTGTCGTGGATAAAATGATCAACAGAACCTGGCAACCTCAGATTTCAACCCTGGTCAAAAAAAAAAAAGCGGGAAACTCTGTCTTAAGTTTTCCTGATTCCTAAATAGCCAGTTAGGGGGTTATCATGGGCAAGGACACTTGTAGACGGTACTCTTTTGGTACCACAATCTGAGTGGTCACACCCCATTCTAGACACTGGGGACCACTTATGTAGCAATACACCATTGTCAAATAGGTACGACACAGGTTTCTTGTTACCTGGCAGGCAGGCAGACAAAGTAACATAAGACTGCTAAGCTTTAATAATAATGGATTGCATTTATATAGTGCTTTTCAAGGCACCCAAAGCGCTTTACAATACCACTATTCATTCACTCTCACATTCACACACTGGTGGAGGCAAGCTACAGTTGTAGCCACAGCTGCCCTGGGTCAGACTGACAGAAGCGAGGCTGCCATATCACGCCATCGGCCCCTCTGGCCAACACCAGTAGGCGGTAGGGTAAGGTGTCTTGCCCAAGGACACAACGACCAGGACAGAGAGCCCAGGGATTGAACCGGCAACCTTCCGGTTACAGATGCGCTTCCCAACCCCCTGAGCCACGGTCGCCCCATGAATTTAATGAACTGTTCTCTGTCTATTGCCAAGAAAAAGTCATTTGGTATCTCATTAAATGGCCTAGATTAATTTCTTATTCCAGGAGGAAGTTTGACAGGAATTTTAGGCTCTTTCAAGAACGTATCTGAAATGTCCACCACATCGGCCTGGGCACGAGTAACCACACACGCCGCAAAAATTGCAGAGGCACTGAGCCCAGAGAGGGCATGACCGAATATATTTACAGTAGGGTTTTCAGTGGTTTCAGGTGTGGTAGGTTTACGTAGGGAACATCTTTTCCCCAGCCAAGAAAAACATCAACACCAGCAACTGGCTGCTGAACTATCACCTCCACCTGCTGTGCCTGAGACTAGGGGGAAGTAGAGTAACTATATGAAGTGGCATGCCCAACAGAGATGGGCAGTAACGCGTTACAAGTAACGCGTACCTGTAATCTGATTACTTTTTTCAAGTAACGAGTAAAGTAAGGGATTACTATTGCAAAAACGGTAATTAGATTACCGTTACTTTCCCGTAGGAACGCTGCGTTACTGCGTTACTAAAACCGTGATTTTTAGCAGAATGTCTCATGACAGTGACGTAAGCGAGTGCGCCGTTGGTGACAACAGCTGTGTGCAGATCAACAGTGGATCATATATCGATTGTGGGAGAGAGTATGAGCGTGCAGCGTTTAAAGTGTGGAAGTACTGACCTTACTTTGAGTTTGATTCCATAAAAAGTGACAAAAACATTAGTGTCCGTTGTGCGTGGGAAGAAAACTTCTTTTTACAGCGAAAAAAACCCCTAAGCTTCCAAGCAAGCACCGAGTGTGCAACGACGTAATGGGAAACTCACAAAGAAACTCGCGGATTCTTCAACTGACCGCGGCACACCTGCACCAGGGTAAACCTCCGCCTACCCTAGTCCTGCTTTACAGGTGAATATAGAGCAACAGGACCGCTAGTCTTTGATTTTATTTATTTTCTGCTGTGTTTTACTTGCATCTATTTGAAAGAGTGAGTGTAAACACAAAAAATATTTTATTTTATGTGCTGGAATGTGCAGAAAATAGGTTTAAATGTTAAACTCATTTATTCAAGTCAGAATGTTGCATATAATTAAATTTTTGCTTGATGCATAAAGTTAAAAGATTAAAACTGATAAAATAAGTTTAAAAAAAGATACTTTTCCATTTGATTACATTTTGTATGATGGATTATGCAGAAAAAGCAGAATTGGGCTGAAAGATCTATCACTTTATTACCTATTCAGGTTGTAAATCGTGTTTTTAAAAAGTAACTAAGTAACTAAGCAATTAATTACTTTTGAAAATAAGTAATCAGTAAAGTAACGGGATTACTTTTTTGGGGAAGTAATCAGTAATTAGTTACTGATTACTTTTTTCAAGTAACTTGACCAACACTGATGCCCAACATACTCATTTTTATTCCCCACACCAACAAATCTGAGCCACAGTATGACTGGTCAGAAAAAGGCACTATACCATGACACACCACAGAGTACTTTGCACCAGCATCTCATAAAATTGTGATGGGAATTTTGTCCCCCTTCTTCTCAGTCAGTGATAGAAAACCTTTAGAGATAAAAGGCTTGAAAACTGTGTGGCTGCGCCAGGGAACTTGAGGTGAACGTGCCCTCCCCATGCCAGGGGAAACAATGGTCAATGGTAACTTTATTGTCCCTAACGGGAAATTGATTTGTAGTATGTCCATACAAACAAACAAACAGACAACCAACACATCACATACACTCACCAAAATAATATAAGCCTGATAAAACAACCTAGATTTTTCATCAAAAAAGTGCAATGTGCAATGGCAACAACACTTATGGTTTAGTGTTATTAACTATGATAATAGCACTAGGTACAAAAGACAATCTATGTCTCTTTGTCTTCACTGCAGGCACTTTATAATGACGACCTGATGGAAGCAGTTGAAAATCATTAAAGAGAGGATGATCTGAACACAACAGGACAGAGGTTGCCTTCCTCAGCACCTGCCTGTTATAAAAGTCCACAAGCTGGACCTGAGACCTCCCTGAAATCTTGCCAGCCACTTTAACCAGGTTGTTAAGTCTGGTCTTATTATTCAGGGACATATTACCGTACCAAACAATGATACAGAAAGTTAAAACAGATTCAATAAAACTTTTATAAAAAAAGAGTCATCATTTCAGATGAAACATTAGAACCTCTCAACCTCCTTAAAAAGTACAGTCCTTGTTTAACCTTTTTCACTGTAGCAGCAAGATGTGACTCAAAGGACAGAGACTTATCAAGAACAACCCCCAAATACTTATAACCTCCACCAGTTCAATGGCTGCACCATTTACCACTGTTAGCGCAGGATGGAGGGATGACTTCCTGAAGTCAATAACCATGTCCTTGGTTTTCAAGGTGTTAATCATTAAGGAGGACTGATCACACCATGAAACAAACTCATCCACAACAGGCCCATGGGAATCCTCTTCACCATGAAGGAGGCTTACAATGACTGTGTCATCTGCGTATTTAATTAAATGCCTGTTGGCCTGTGTACTGCAACAGTCATTAGTGTACAAAATATACAGTAGAGGAGAGAGACAACAACCTTGTGGTGAGCCAGTAGAAGAGTTCAGCTGTTTGGAAAAACAACCGTTTACTCTCACACACTGAGATCTGTCAGTTAAAAAGGCTAAAATCCAACAACGAGATTAAAATCAAGTTTAAATTGGTTAAGAAGCTTATCAACTAAAAGATGTGTCTGAATAGTATTAGAAGCTGAAGAAAAATCAATAAATAAGAGCCGAGCATGAGCTTTGGCGCCATCAAGATGGCGATAAAGGAAGTTCAACAGAGTGACCACTGCATCATCCACACCTCTACAAGGCCTGTATGCAAATTGTAGTGGATCTATAAGCTTCTCTACTTGCTGCAGGATCTCCTTCCTGACAAGTTTTTCAAAGGACTTCATCACTAAGGATGTTAGAGCGACAGGCCTAAAATCATTTAATGATGTAGGTTTTGTGGTCTTAACTGGAGAAATAATAGATTTTTTCCATACCTCTGGAACCTTCTGTTGCTGAAGAGATAAAAGAAAGATGTAATAAAAAATACTGCATAATTGCTCAGCGCATGTTCTAAGCACCTGGCCACATATATTATCATGACCTGGACTTTTATTAGTCTTACTCATTTTAAAACGATTTCCCACCCTTCTTTCATCAAAGAACAAAGCTGGGGGGCCTCTGGTGCTCTCTATTAAGAAATCAAGTGTATTCCTTGGATTATAATTATCATTAAATCTCAAATAAAAGCTATTCAGCTCATTGGCTAACTGAGAGTCTGAACTAAAACCAGGGAGACTTGTCTTATTACAGTCATTGTAACAGTGACCAGTCATGTGTTTCATGCCTGCCCAGGCCACCCTTAAGTTATTTTTTCCTCAGGCAAAAAAAATAAAATAAAATAAAGGAATAAAAGAATGAAATAAAATAAGTTAAAACACTGACAGACAGAGACAACCTGCTGGTCGCCGCAAGAGCAGCGCCCTTCTTCAGGGCGCAATAGGGTCCTGACGTGTCAGAGATGAATAAACACTCTTGTGAGTCAGGGCAAATTCATCTGTCAAGACTGCAGCGTTTGCAAGAGACTCAACTTTTTGTTCATTTAAATAAATCACCACATGCTCCGGCAAACATTTATTAAAATCCTCCAAAAGCACTAGTTCCCTCAGCTGTGCAAAATCTTTGACTTTGCTAGCCTGACACTCTTTATCAAAAAGCACCCTTTCTCACACATAAACTACACACACTTGGTTGTCCCTTTCCCCATAGTTTCGGAATTTCTGTCTGTATGCTTCAGGCACCAATTGACAAGCACACAATACTGTAGCCCTAACCACATCATGGTCTAAGCTTTGGTCCACTGAGAGGCTAGCACACTCCTGAGCTTTACTCACAAGCCTACACTGCAGCAGCAAGGCCCAAACTTCCTTTTGCCATTTCAAAGCTTTAGCAAACACAGCAAAGTATGAATCCACCTCAGTTTCTCTAAAGGGTAGTAACAATTTAATGCGCAAATCAAAGCAATTATGGGGAGATAGGGGGAGCTTGCAGTTTGAGCGGTGACTGGATGGAGCTACTATGGTGGCGTTGCAGCTCTAAAGCTTTCACCCATAGATGCATTCCTTCCACCTCCAGCTCCCAGTTTCTCAACTCCACTTCCATAATGCAGAGCATTAGCTGGAGCTCCTCAGCTGACATCCCCATCATAGAACTGGGAGGAGCTAAAGGAGAAGTGTTTACAGGAGGACCCGTGGAAGGAGCTAGAGGCTCCACATCAGCTTTGCCTGCCCCATTTGCAACTGCCACATCTGCCAGCAGAACCCTCTCAACCAGTTACAAGCTGCCGCAGCTGTTCTTTCCTCACAGCCAATGGTGTTTGCACATTAGAAAGGTTTTCAATGAGCCTCAAATCTATCTTTCAACACTTATTTAACTGCTATGTTGGATTCCTGGCAAACTTATCTAAATGAAACCCCATTGTGGCTAACCACACAATTCAAACAACCTTCACGTGGAACTTACACAAGCACAAACAACACAGAGAATGAACAATGTCACCCTTGGGTGTGAGGACCACAAACATACAGCATCATGACCTGGGTCATAACAGAGAATCAAGTGCACATCTGTCCATACTGGCCTGTGGTGAGTGTAATAGTTTTTACTGCTAAAAACAGCAAATCCCCAAATATAAGTCAGCAAAGGCAAACATTAGCATATCATCTTTATCTATCCACAGTCTATTTATTCATCTATTTATTCTAGCAAAGCTTATGGTAATTAGCTAAAGCACCAAGCTTGAGGTGGGATGCTGCACTGTGGTTAACGTGTTGCATTGCAAAACAGAGCTGTGAAGTGATGCATGACTGTCAAGTGTAACCCTTCTGATGAATGTTAAAAATAAACCCATTTGTATTATGGTAAATATTCTACATATAGCACTGGTGGTTATAGGCTGGTTTTCTTTTAATGTAACATGACAATTCCAGTAACCAGAGAAATATTTAAACTAGGTCAGGGGTGTCGAACTCCAGGCCTCGAGGGCCGGTGTCCTGCAGGTTTTAGATCTGACCCTGGTCATTACACCTGAGTTCATTACCAGGCCTCTGGAGAACTGCAAGGCAGCTTCTGATGCGAGTGAGCTTTATTAATATGGTAGGTGAAACAAACAGGAACGTAGCAGGTATGAAATAAAACCTAAGGATAACCTAAACTGGGGAAAACTAACCAAAAACAGCCTTGAAACCTGAAATGGAGGTGCAGGGAAACTACACAGGATGACACAGGGAAATAACACAGACGAACCAGCAACAAGCAGGAGAAAACACAGGGCTCATAAACACAAAGGGGCAATCAGGGAATGAGAAACAGGAGGGGGAGACAGCTGGGATTAATAGGACATAATGAGACAAGGGGAAGAAAAACTAGACGCACTAAGATAGCAAATGGCCTCAGAACTAGAAGACCTTAATCGGAATAAAATCGAAAACATGGATAATAACAATGAAAAAAAACCACTGAGTCCTCAGACTCAGGGCTATGGCATGCATTTCAATTCAGTGGATCTTAAAAATAGAATTGAAACGTCGCAATCACTTCACACATGAAGGAAATAAATGTGACGACAAACAAAACTTGTCTGTATTTACTTGAGTGACAACAAGGTGAAAGATGGCATTGCGGTGGTCTTTGTGTTTGTTCTTCATGTGCATTTGCTTTAAAGGTATGGATAGTTCATATATTTAGCTGTAATTTTTAATTCTCACTTCTTTTATAGGCCTTTGTGTTTTTGTACAGACAAATTATGACAAGTGTTAGATGATCTGGTCTGTATTATTCCATGCTGCTGTCCTTCTTTCATTCTTTGTCTTATTCCTGTGCTTTATTTCATTGCATTTTACTCTGCACTTTATTACAGTTACCCCAACAGAAGCTTCATCTTGGAGCGCCACTGTGCCATCCTCAGTGAAAGGTCTTCTTGGCGCATGTGTGGTGATCCCCTGCTCTTATAACTACCCAGATCCACAAATCAGTACCACAAGCTTTACAGGCATTTGGTATAATAAGAATAATCAAGTCATCTGTCATTCGGATAAGTCTCAAACTTCGGGTCAGTTTCGGAATAGGACAAAGCTGCTGGGAGACCTCAGCAAGAAGAACTGTTCTCTGATGATTGATGATCTTCAACAAAGTGATGTGGGGCCTTTATATTTCCGGATTGAAATTAAAGGTTATGACCAGTACTCCTACAAAAATAACAAAGTCTCTGTTTCAGTCAGTAAGTAAAATAAATATGGTTACCAGTAAAGTCTTGTGTTCTAGCTCTAATAGTTCTCTTTTTATTTCCAGTATTTTTACCATCATGTTGGACGTTTGACATTCAGCATTCCTGAGCATTTTAGTTTTAGTGAAACAGGCCTGATCTAAGTCTTTTATACTCATTTGAATATAAATATGAAGTAAATATTGTAGGGTCAGGTTGCAGTGCTCTGGAACATTTTACATTAATTTTTGCAGACTTGCATTAGTTGTTGAACTACTCATTCAAACCTTAGATGTAAAAATGTATTTGTGCAACTCATCAAATTATGATAATCAATCAAAATCAATGGCAATAGAAGTTATCATTATACTCCAACCATGTTATCAACTATCAATTCGCTTTGTTCTTTATAAATTGTTTATTGTAAAACTGCTCATCTTCTTCTTTGTCAGTCAGATATTGAAAGTAATTATCACCTAGTTTATTTCTTATTTCATTCATCTTTAAGCTTGAAATCACACTCAAAACCCTTTACTGTGAACAGTTTATTAACTTGACCAAAATTTAAAGTTGCATAAAACATAAAATCAGCAGCTGTACTGTTTAAGTACATTTGTATTTCCATTACAGTATAAACTTACTGCCATGATGGAGTTCTGGTTTATGACCACAGTCTTTTTTGTTAACACAGGTCAACCTGTTTTCTCTGTGCAAGAGGTAAAGGAGGGTGAGAATGTGTCTGCATCCTGCTCTGTGTTTCACTCCTGCCCCACATATCCACCTTCTTTCATCTGGAGTCACTCTGGAGAGCAGCATGATCAAACACAGCAGCTTCATGAAGGCCAGTGGAATTCAACATCTACTCTGACCTTTCGCCCAAACCACTCTGATCACAACAAGCCTTTAAAATGCAACATAACATACCATCGAGGGCTGCACCTGGAAACATCTAAGATACTTCAAGTAAGATGTAAGTATACTGCAGATTTACCAGGGTATTAACCGCTGTAGCTAGTATCAAGCCTTTTTAAACTAAAATCTCCAAAAGTTGATTCTGCTCATCGGGACGCAATGCCCCAATCTTATAAGATTTCCCAATCTTACCTGCAGTCAGCTGAGACTGAAGAAGTCACTTGAATGAGTGACGAAACGTTTCTCCCACAAAACGCTACGTCCAGATGAACAGAATCAACTTTTGGAGATTCACTTACCTTGATGATTGAGCATGCATCAAGACATTTAAACGAAAACGTTATTTACAATCAAATTTTAAAAAAAAAGAAAAAAACATTAAAAATCTGGATTAAAACATGATAAAATAGAACAAAATAGGGGAAGGGAGCACAAATAAAGAAAGTTACAATTTGTTGTATGGTCACAGTAGACACAGTTGCCTCTCACCATGACTGAGTATGACAGCCCTCACACTACTCACCTGAAAACTTTATTCATGCTGCCAGTAAATGAAGTTCACTGGAGTTTTTTTTGTTTTTTTTTTGTATTGAAAGGGAAAGTTGTGAAACATTGCCTTCTTACATACTATATTTCTTAATTATTAATTAAAGTTGTCGGTTTTACAGGGGTTTTTTGGGTTGTTTTTTTTTTATATATATATATACACACACACACACTAAAAAAACTGTATGCCTGAAGTGCTTCAGTGATGCTAACCCTGTCAGCAGCTATGAGTGGCACAGTTAAACTGTCAGCTGTCACCAGACATGCCCTGTGCAGCTCATGTTATGTGTTACATTACGCGAGAGTAAATCCAAGAAGAAAATAGATTTTTTTATTTCATTCAAACATATATAATATATGCATGGCTATGTCTTAATATATGTCTAGTTCTCACAGATGGCCCTGACATCAAGCCTTCCTCAAAGTGCTCCTCCGAGGACGGCGTGGTAAAGTGTGAGTGCATCGTAGAGTCTGAGCCTCCCAGCATGGTCTATTTTATTCTTGGTGACAGAGTCATGCAAAGCAGCAAAGCAGAGAAAAATGGCTCTGTTACTATTGAGACTCTGCAGACAGACTTTGGGTCTTTCAGGTTTGTGCACTGCCTGGCAAACAACATGCTGGGATATGACAACATCTTGCTCTCTTTACCTGTTAATGGTAAGAAAGACTTAGGATGAATTGATCTCTCTATTTTTACATGACAAAAATACTTAACATGGTTTCTTTGTCAACAGACAACATGCAGAATATTCTTATCTCAACCGGAGCAGGTGTGATTTTGCTGATTATTTTGATAGGAAGTGGAGTGGGAGTTGTTAAAAAATGGTAAGTTGTCATGAACATAATCATTGCAGATAAACAAGTATGTCATGCATGCAGGAGAATCTGTAAATATTGCAACATGTATCAAATAATAGTCACAATCATGATTACAACTATATGAGCACCAGAACAATTTTTTTAGGTCCTGACAGCCTGTCTTTAATTTCAGAGGCTGTGAAAAGTGTCAGTTTCCTTTCTCATTTAATCAAAAACACTTTACTGCCAGTAGGGGGAGATCAAGAGACACAACAACCACTAACCTGAGCACCATGATGTCAGACAGACCTGTGGAGCTCCCTCATAGTGCCCCACCGAAAAGGTTTTAATTCTTCACTTCTGTTTGCAAACAAACAAAAAAAAAAATTGTAATCATAAATATAAGTTTAAAGATGTGTCACTTGTTTTAATAATAGCTTTTCTTTCTGCAGGAAAATGAGCCGTAAGGATATCCCTTCCCCTGACATGTACACCAATTATCCTGTCTATGGCAACGTATGGATAAGTAATGTTTTCTTCATTAGCTCATTCATATTTTGCATGCATTAAAAAGGGGAGTGAATTAATTTTGTTTCTCTGTGCAGACTGACTGGGATGAGTCAATATATGCCAATGTGTAGCATGTGGAAGACCAGCTGGAGTCCATGTTTATGTCCTCTGATATACGAGTTAAGAATGAGTCAAGGTTTTTTTTCCCCCCAATCTCATTCAGTTTTCAATGTTTATCACTTATATCTGTCATATATAATTCACATTTTATTTGCAGAATACAATAATATTAATGTCTAAAACTGTGATGATCTTGTGATTCCTGTCATAAACTGCAAAAAACTGGAACAAGGTTACTTCATCAGAATTCATGTTTTTGTATTTTTTTTTTATTTTTTTAATACCTGTGAACAGTTCCTCTATCCAATCTTTAAATGACGCAATGCTGCCACCTGGAGCTTGTTTCTCTTTCTCCCTCATTTGCACGCGCGTGTGTGTATATACACATATACACACACACACACACACACACACACACACACACGGGGTGCAACGATATTCGTATCGATATTGAACCGTTCGATACAGTGCTTTCGGTTCGGTACGCATATGTATCGAACAATACAACATTTGTAATTTATTTTATCAACTTTCCTTCTGACGATGCTGTCTGTGTTGAGCGCTCAGTGAATCTGCGTTCGACTACTCCGCCTAGGCTGCACTGTCGAGCGCAGATCCACTGAGCACTCAACACAGACAGCATAGTCAGAAGGAAGAGCGCAGGGCAAGCTAGCGAGACAGAAGTTAAGCTCTCCTTGCAAGACACATGGACCTCCCCCACCCTCATTCAGATCTGGCGTTTGGAATTATTTTGGTTTTCATGTGACGTATGACCCTGAAGGTAAGCGAGTCATGGACTAAAGTAAAACAGTATGTTGGATGTGCCATGCAATGCTCAATTACATTGGTGTGAACTAGTGTGTTAGCGCAGTTAGCTCGTTAACGTGTTGGCCGTCTAGCCCCATGCACGGGGCGATCGGCGGTAGCTCGTTAACGGAGATTTGCCGTGTTGTGGCGTTAAGGTCATTTCAACGAGATTAACCTGAAAGCACTAGTGGGAACACAACGAATATGACTGCACATTTACGCCGACATCATCCTAGTGCAAAGACAAAAACAACAAGCATGCTACTAACTTTAGCCGAGTCATTTAGACAGCTGTTAGCACATGATTCTCCTTATGCTGCTGAGAATATAGCCCAGAAGAAGCGGATAGTATAGCTTTTATTTTGGAAAGAGACATTTCTCTGTAATAAACTCTCTTTTCCAAAGATGAGTGATTCCTCAATCAGATACAGGGCTTGCAATATCGCTAGCCCGACGTCCCGGAGCTAGCGATTTTTTCAGTCGGGCTACCAAAATCTCTCTTCCCTGCCCGTCGGGCTATTGTAGGAAAAATATATGTCAATGCTTTTGCATTCTTTCGGAAATGTAGCTGGGTAATTATGTCATTGGCATCGGTGAGCCACTGTCAATATGTGACATATTGAAGTCGCGTTTGAATTTGCGCTTGTTTTTTGCTTTCACTTTGCAATCGTGCGAACTGTGTATAGAGAGCGACAGCACTGATCTGTGAGTGATGATAATTTGTGCACCAATTCCTCTGACATCGTCTTATTAATCGTTAGCTTACTATGCAAACATGACAAGTGAAATCTCCCGCAGCTTAAACATGTGAGAGGTTGATCGCGCAGAGAATCGCTGAGCTTATGTGAGTGAGTGTGTAAAAGCATTTCAGTTCTGCTGAGCCAAATAAGACAGGTCAGGGTGAAGAAGTGACAGCCAAAGAAAAGCTTACCACAAAATGGAGAAGTTATGACAAATCAGACTATGAGGCAAAAAGAAAGTGCAGCTTTATGGTTTCATGGACAAAAGAATTTCTGTGGCTGCGATATGATGAGATAAATAACCAGGGCTGCACATAAGTGGTCCGCAGGTGCGCATTCGCTGTCAAAATAAAAAACACGCACAAGGGTTAGGGTTAAATTTAAAAACTGTACTTTTGAGTTAAAATATATATTTATAATTTTAATAAATGACAAATTAAAAATGCATGAACATTTTTTTGTATCGAAAAAATATCGAACCGAACCGTGAATTTTGTGTATCGTTGCACCCCTAATAAATAAAAATATATATATATATATATATATATATATAATATTCCGCAACTCTGAAAGTCTGTGAAGGTTCTCAGTCATTCAGGTCATCGTAGTCAAAGGAGCTTGCAAAGAAAAGCGTCTGGACTTCTTTAAGTTGCTTGAAGACGTTTCACCTCTCATCCGAGAAGCTTCTTCAGTTCTAAGGTTTATGTCTAGGGGCAGTGGCCCCTAGAGACAAAGCACGTACAAACTCCAAAACACATTTCTAGCATTAACTAAACTTCCAAAACAGAGCTACCTAGATCACTTAAGTTACACAATTGAAAACATCTGTATTGTTTGTGTATTTATACACGCAAATCCAGCATGTCCAAATTAACACTGTCGGATTTGATTTCAACACTATTAAAGTGTCTATATGGGTCCACACCAGAGAGTGTTAATTTAACTCTTTTTGGAGAGTTGGTACATTAACTCTGATTTAGTGTTAAACACCAAATCTGTCTTGAGTTGATAATTTAACACTTTGTGTTAAGAGTTTATATATTAACTCTCAAAGAGTATTTTAGTTTAACTACGTAAGAGTTATCTTCTAATTCATTCTAAAAAGCAGGAATTTTACTGTTCTGAACTTCTAGAAATTTATTTTGGAAATAAACATTTACTAAAAAGATGCAATGGTTTTTGAAAAACATTTATTCTGAACTGTGCACCACAATTTCAAAACATTTTCTGAAAGATGTAACAGTGTACATGTTCTCACTTTCATTAGAATTTTGTTTATCAAAAGGTCTGACATAGGTGAGCTGGTAAATGCAAATAACAGCATTCTCACTTATTTCTTCAATACAATATGCATGTCCTTCATTCATCCCTTTGTGGAACTTCAACGCACTTCTGCTCTCCCCCATATTCCATCTTCACAAGCATATCCTGTGCGGAGATTGAATAAAAATTAGTTGACACTAATTAATGGCACAAATAATCCAGTAAACAATTGCAGCACAGTAGTTAAAAAAAAAAAAAAAAAAAAAAGGAATCCTCTTTGAGCCGTTACTTGTGTAAAGTATTTTCCCAAAAGACAAAGACACAGGCAACAGGTAATACTGAACTAAATGTAAAACCTCAACCTTTTTCATTTTTACCTAAACCGTGTGCACAAAACTCTGGAGGGATCTATGCTAATGTAGAATCGAGTCAGGACGTCTGCTACTGCTGTTTGCTCGTTTTTTGTTTTTTTTTTTATGGGCGATCGTTTTTAGGCTTCAAGTAGCACCATCATACCAACATTTCACATTCTAGACATTGTTTTAGGTGTATTTGACCAAAAGTTTGACTGAAAATTCACATGCAAGCTTTTTTCATGGCTGTGGTATTTGCCCGCAAACAATACCTTTCAGCTAGCTAAAACAGAATATTATGCTATCACCGAGCAACATGGCTAATGCCTTTCACACAGCTTTGTCTCAACTCCAAAGAGCCACAGAAGTAAAAGCTCATAATAATAATTGAAACAATCTTTGAAAAAATGACTTACCAAGCATGGCAAACAACTCAAATATGTAGAGCAAAATGTTCTGAAACTGCTTCACTTCAGCTTCGATTGGAGCCGTGCTGGGGGCGGAGTCTGTGAATTCACTCTATTGGTGTCATACCCCCTGTAGGAGTTCAGAGTTAAGAGGTCAAGAGGTCAAGAGTTAATGTTTCCATTGTAACACCTCCAGATTTGACAGAGAAACACTCATTTTTAACACTCGATTTTAACTACTATCATTTTACACCTCAGAGTTACATTAAAAGAATGTGACTCTGCTTAGAGTAAAATTAACTCTACTTTTGCAAGAAGACTATTAACACCAAAACATTTAACACTTTTGAATTTGCTGTGTGCACAAACACACACACGTACGCACAAACACACACACACACACTTAAAAACAATTTTCATTTACCTGTTACTACCACCAAATCCAGTCGTTGGTACTTCCTGGCTTGTGTAGCCACTAGGTAACAAAAGCTCAACACTGCGCCTGGCATCCTGGAGCACTTCTGTTGTCTTTTGTATGTGTTTTGGAGTTTGTATGGGCGGAGTTTTTACGTGCTTCAGAGTTCGTACATGTTTTGAAGTTTGCACGTGCTTCGTCTCTAGGGGCCACCGTAAATATACTTTTATTTATTCACTCCACATAAAATGTAATAAATAAATCATATAATACAAAAACCAACTAGTCACAGTTCAACTTTTAACTATTTAAATTTTCAGCTTTTTCCTTTTAAACAAATTTAAAATGAAACACAAAACACAACACAATTAAATATAAATTAAAATATGAAAACAAAAAGAACATGCATATTCTCTGTCATATGGGCCTGCATGAATAAACTTTCTGAATCCTTTATCATCCGCAACTGAAATAGTTGTGAATATTATATGGGCAGAAATCTGTGCCATCAGAAACTGAATTTGAATAAGTTAAATTTGAATTGCTCAGATTGAATCGGAATTGTAACTTGAATAAATGCTTTTACAAACTGAATATGAATTTGCCTAATTTGAAATTCAATTTATTGGTTTATAAATGATCATCACTAAATTGAATTTTATAGTTTGAAAATGAATCCATTTCCTTTGAAACCGTATTTTATCCTTTAAAAATTTAGCTCTCGAATAATTGCAGATTCATTTCTCACCATTCAGTTTCAGTTCTACAATTCAATTTCAGTTCCAAAATTAAGTTTTTTGGGACTTACATCCGGTTCCGGTTCAAGAGTAATCAAGCGCAGATTAGTAGAACTACGTTTTACTAGCGGACCGAAAGTGTTACTGACGGGAATCTACAACGTCTTGAGCTGAATTTGTCACGGCTGGGGCAGCAGTCGTGTTGTAGATGAATGAGGACCCAAAATGCAAGCAAGCGACTGATAAAGAGTGTGACGCTTATTTACAAGTGGCAGTGGCAGAAACAGACAACGAAGCATGAGAAATACTAACGGAAATCTAAACTGGGAAAAACTAAATAACAAACCTGAGAGCATATGAAAAGGGCTGCAGGGCAGAGACACAGAGACAGGACCGCCGCATCATGCACCGCAGAGATACACAGATGAACTCAGACGAGCCAACAACAAACACAGACCGACACCCACTAAATATACACACACACGGTAATCGGGTAATCACACACAGGAGGGGAGAACAGCTGATCCTAATACACATGATGACTGGAGGATACAAGCTGAACACAATGACAACAGACACAGACCTTCAGAATAGAACAGGAAATCCAGAACACGAGCCTTCAAAGTAAAGCAGGAAACACACAGACTGATTTACAACACAACACGGGGACATGAACAGAGCACCGAGGACAGACACAGGTAGTGCTGATAAAACACTAAACTTCAGGTTCAACCCTAAACTAATACAAAATCAGAATAAACACAAGGCACAAAAATGAACTTCAAAGAAACACAAAACGCTGGGTCAAAATGCCCCAGGACCATGACAGAATTAAGACTTCAGAAGTCATTCATCATGTCGAATGACCAGCGGATAAACTCTCAGGTTGGTAATAAATGTATTACATGTATAAGAACAAGCGTCATGCTAACAAATGATAGCCGTACAGTAACTTTTATGCTTATTGTAGCTGTTAGCTAAGAACGCTAATTTAGCGTACTTTGCCCTGAATTCAGCTTTGACAAATAAATATGATCGACTGTTGTCATCTTGTACCCTCTCAGAGCCCTGTATGCCTGCAGAGACCCCTACAGAAGGGAAACAAATTGGGCTTCTTTTTCAGAAGCCCAATTTGTTTCATAGTTAGATGCCTGACTGACAACTGTATAAACAAAAGCTACACACATTATTCGAAGCACATAGCGCACAGTCGTAAATTCCCCCTAATTTTGGTATGATCCGAGCTCAGGCACTAGGCAACTGAGCACAGAACTTACACATGTGAGCGAGGGGGGAGAAGCTGCTGCCTGCGAGGTACCGGTACTAGTTTTATTTTGTTGTATTTATCCGCAACACCTTAAAGGCCGGTCCGTGAAAATATTGTCGTGCACAAACCGGTCTGTGGCCCAAAAAAGGTTGGGGACCGCTGAATTAAAACACCAGGAAAAGAATTGTGGACCTCCATAAGTGTGGCTCAATTTTGAATACAATTTGGGTGCCATTTTAAATTAAGAAATACATATGATTTATCTCGGTACTCTTAAATTTAACAAATAAAATTTTTATATTTATCAATCTAAAAAAATCTAAATCTAAAAAATAGGGAGGGCGGTGTGCATTGTCAGGGCGATGGCATCCTCTGTGGCTCTGTTTGTCCGACACCCGAACTGAAGAGGGTCCAGTGTGTCAGGAAGGGAGGAGCAGATGTGACCTTTGACCAGCCGCTCAAGGCACTTCATGATGAGGGATGTCAGTGCAACAGGGCGGTATTCATTCAGACAGAGAGTTTATTTATTTTGTCTTTTGATATTGTCATATTCTAGCTTTACTCTCAGTTGTCTGTATTTTATTTTAATTGTATTTTTAATTATTTTTATTTATTACATACCACGTGTTTACATTCAGAATACAAAAAAGACAAAACATTGCCAATGTGATCAGTTGTCCACTATTAAAAACTTTCTAATTAGTCTTCCCAGACAAACACAGAAATTCCTGAAACAAGCGGTTAAAAAACTTGTTTTTCTTTATAGTGGGTTAGATTTGGTAGATGTTTGGTTAATGCATGGTGTTTGTGAACGCAGCATGAACATTCACGCCTAATGTAAGCAGCTGTAGCCTACTCCCATTTCCTGGCAACTTGCACTCATTCCTGTAGAGGGTGGCGAAGATCACAAGTTGTCTTTACAGTTTTTTCTGAATGCTTAAACCCTAACTGTGATTCCTGTAGCACAATCTCTAAAACTATTCAGACTTATAGCAAAACCACTCACTGAGTTTGCAAAACTAAAAGCACAAAAACTGCTTTGCACTCAGTTTGCAATTTTGTAACACACACTTTGCAAAACTGTAGGCACAATTCACTGCACAACACTCAATTACCAAATTTCCAACACACTCCTAGCAAAAGTATACACATGTATGGCTATCATTAACACTAATTTGCCAACTGTCTGGCACACTTTCACATGTGAAAACTTTCTTAGATAATTCATTCACTTTGCAATCAGCCTAAGCACTATAATACAGGTAAGCTGTGTGTGCAGAGTACAATGGAGGGAGCAGAAAGAGTGAGAAGTAGAGGAGGCCGAGGAAGAGGACGTGGAGGTGAAGAAGTAGGATGAAGAGGACGACAAGGACAAGGAGGAGCAAGAGGAAGATGAGGAGGGGGGAGAGGAAGATGAGGAGGGGGGAGAGGAAGGGTAGGAAGAGTAAGAAATAGAATTGCTGATGGCATCAGAGCTACAATAGTGGACCATGTCATCAACCGTGGAATGACCCTGAGGGAAGCTGGCCAACAGGTCCAGCCTAACTCGAGCCGCTACACTGTAGCAAGTACCATAAGGACATTTTGAAATGAGAATCGGTCAGTACAGTCACTTCGCACAAAGATTTGTAGCACTGCCATATGCCAATGAGAAACACACCAATACCATTGATGTAAAAATACTGAAATTGTTACTTTACAGAATTGCTAGATGACCAGATGCTGGGGGCAGAGGAAGCATGTTCACTGCAGACCAAGTAACGCATATAGTCATTATGGCGATTGCAAATAATCCTATACTTGGAAATAAACACTTGTGTTTGTTTTGATGTGTTTGAATAAACAGCAGTACTTGAAGTTTGGATCCCTCTATGCTTATGGATCTATGACAGAAGTATGAGCTCAAACTGACATAGCCTACCTTGTGCACAGAGAAAGCAAAAGCCAGATGTGTTTTGTATTCATACCATCAGTGTGCAGTTGGCGCATTGTGTGCTTAGTAGATGATGGCTTGTGTGTACTGTTTGATACGGAAAGACCATTTTTACGAAGGTGTGAAGAGTTAATCTAGCTGTGTTTGCTTTTGCAAGAGAACTACAATGTTTTGATGATTGGGTGACAGGTTTTCTTATTTGTGTGAAGAGTTTTGCAAAATTAGCCAATAGTTACAAAAAATGTGCTTAAGCAATCAGAAAAAACTGTAAGTATTGCAGATCACATTCTTTTGTCCTGCCAATTGCTTAAAGCTTTGTAACTGTAAAAGGGTGGTAAGTAGGATCCTGACTGTCTGCAGTTTGGCTTAAAGTAGCGTGAACCCTGGCTGACTACTTTCTTTCTCTTGTTAAAGGCCTACACACTGCTGCTGTCTTGTTGTAGCCTGGTTTTTGCTTTGTTGCTGTCGTGTTGATTGGCATTTGTTCATTGTTTTATAGCGTTTCAGTGTTAACTGTTTGTTATATTTTAATCAAGCTTTTAAAAGGACCTGTATCTTAAAGGTTGTGTGTGTGTGTTTACTCCTTTTTCTTTTGTATCTTATTTACTGGGTTGTTTTTATATTGCTTTATTTATAATTTAAATCTTTTCTTGAGTGGAGACACCGCCAATGCTGGGGCAGAGGCTAGGCACGTGTGGTGGAATTCCCTTTTATGCCTGTGAATGTACACACCGGGAACCAAGTATAACGCACCATTTAAGTTGCAGTGAAAGTGGCAGTGAGGATTGCAGAGAGACTGCAACCTTGGGAACTCCTCAGTGTAGGTTGCCTCCCCAAGTGGTGGTCTCCTCTTCTTTTAAGTAATGTTTGTTAATAAAGTGTCTTAATTAACCCTGTTACTTAAGTTGCTGTCTTTTCTGCAGCTCTTTATTTATATTTGTTTTGTCCAATAATCGGTGAAATGGACTCTGTTTGTTAATAACGAGCCTGTGTGCCACTTGTAATTGTTACGATGCTTACACTGGCTATTGTAATCTCTCCTGGGGTGTAACTCCCTCCCTAGGTGGCGTTGTCAACACCATTTAGTTACCTTCACCAGTTTTCCTTCTTCACAGCGCCACAAGTCCGAAACATTTGGTGTGGATTGGCTCTGCTTCCCATAGCAAGTACACAAACACATCAACCAGTGTAGCCAAATAAAAGATGAACTCGTGTTTACCTGCACACGTGTGTACCCATATAAACACTTTTTTTACAAGAAAGCACAGAGTAAAGGTAGTGTACTTTTGCACGTTAGCTAAAATGTTATATTCACCGGTTGTTGCCCACATTACTTTAGAAAAGCCACAAAATGAAGAGTGAGGTCTTGCTGCACTGTCATGTGACATCGCATTTGACTAAAACAGAGCTGGACAGTGAAACAGTGCTGTCAAATTAAAAATAATCCATTACTATTTTGGTAGTCATTCTATATACCAAAGAAGCCGGGTCCCTGTTAATTTAATGAGAAATATAATAGAGCTGAAATCCAAACAAATTGCAAATTTCTTCCTTTAGATACACAAAAAAATTTTTTTTCATAGATAGAATCATGGGTGCAGAGTAGAGCTGGGCGATATGAGATTTTTTCATATCACGATATGTTTTTTTCATTTCAGGCGATAACGATATCTATCACGATATAAGCCAAATAACTATATTTGTAAGATTTAAATGTGCCGTTGCTCACAAGTAAAATGTGAAATAATCAGCAGCTTGTTTTTATTTAAATATTTATTTCCCATAATAAGTTCAACAGGGTAGATGTACTTAAGGAACATGAGACTTTTTCAGATAAATAAAGGCAAATATTGCAAACTACACAAAAGGCAGCCGCTAAAGCGTTTAAGTTTCAAAATAGAACAAACGAAACAGACTACTAAATTGTCAATTCCACTTAGAAACAAAATATTAATTCTAAAAATAAATCTTAGTTTGTGTTACAGAAGAACAGACAAAACTGACTAACTTTTGTCAATATCAAATAAACTGAGAACTAAAAGGAAATTCTCAATCTCTCCTTGTTGTATAGCTGAGCTTTTCAAACAGTTTTAACAGTTACTTTAGTCTGACAAAAGCCGAATGACGCATTAGCGCTTCCAGTCAGAGACTGAGGCTACGTCCACACGTACACGGGTATTTTTGAAAACGGAGATTTTCCATTTTCGTTTTAAAAAATAATCCCGTCCACACATAAAGGCAGAAATGAAGGAAAACGCTGCTATGAACACGCCAAAGCAGCAGGTGGCGCTAGATTCCTAACCGTGCAGAAATGTTGGCCAATCAGAAGTCTAGAAGCCTCGGTGGGAAAAAGTAAACAAAGCTGGGGCATAGAAGCAGAACCGAGTCGTATGTGTGGAGGGACAGTAACTGTGTGTATATGTAAGCATTTAAACACTGCAGAGAGTAGAATTAACAGTAACAGTATTGTAGAAATTCATTTCACCGAAACAATAACGTGGCGCACAGTGTGACGCATGCACCAGTTTATTGTATTTCCAGACTTGCTTTCGGCACGCTACTCTGTTTTTTGTCAGACTTGAAATAGCCGAAATACCTTCACACTACGGAACTTCTATGGCTCTTCCGTTCGACAATCTCTCCGGCGTTGGAACCATCATCTGTTTTCTCTTCGGTCATGCTCGGTTGATTTTTCTAGTCGGCACACTCATTTCCTCCATTATGCGCTGGCTCCATTACCCGCCGGCTGCTTCCCAAACAAACACACGTGCGGCTTGGTACTTGTGCTGTACGTAACGCGACGTGACGCTGCGGCTGTGATTGGTTCGGCTCTGCGCTACGATACTTGATTTGGATTGGCTGACCTTTTTTTGTTTTTTTGTTTTTTGTTTTTTTTATATTAAGAGGACAAGAGCGGCGAGGTCTATCGCGATAGCTTGATTTCTCTATCGAGTAAAAGTTATATCGCGATACATATCGTTATCGTTCTATCGCCCAGCTCTAGTGCAGAGTTGTTTCATAGGGGTGGCCATAGCGAGGCCACTAAAAATATTGGAGTGGCGCACCATAAACAGAATTTCAGTTTTATTATGCTCTTGTCAAATATAGGTCACTTAAAATATGTCGAGAAAGAAAAGAATTATAAGTTTATAAGTTGATTTCACTAAAAATAGATACATATAAAAACAAAATAAAAATTCCTTTACAATAATTTGTTTAAAGGAGGAATAAATATCAAGTTAATGTTTCGATGAACTTCGAGGGTGTCTTCCTCTCTCGTGCTCACATATGTGGCGACCAGCGATTTTTTTATTTTTATTTTTTTTTCTTCAGGGGCCGGGGTCAGTGTAAGAAATGCAAAGGCTAAAATGCATATCTACAATAACTCATACTCTTAAACATGTAGAGCCATCAAAATGGACTTTCTGCTGTGCGTGTGTCTGTGTGCACGTGAGAGGGTAACCACATTTCACTCTGAACATGTCAAACTGATGTGTAAATAAGGAGGCAAAACCAGCAGGAAACCACACGCTGTGATCAAGCACAAACCATTTACAAAACCTAACAAAGAAAAAAATAGATATGATGAAGTTAATTTTCTTCTCTATTTTGCAGAACATGCAGAAAAAAGTAAGATGAGTGTGATAAAGTGGTTGCAAAATGTGTGAAAAGTAAAGAGGCAACTTCATGTCACATGTTTCTGAAGGAAATTTAAAAAAACACAGACATCCTTGTCACCGTATTTGTTGGCGTGACAGTGAGAAGAAAAGATGGTCTTACAATGGTCTTTGTTCTTCATGTACATTTGCATTAAAGGTATGGATAGTATAGACCTTTAAAGTATAGCTGAAAAATTTAATTCTCACATTTTCATACATCTTTGTGTAACACATAATGTCGGTATTACATGATCTTTTCTTTATTTTCACACACATTTACATTGTCCTTCTTATGTTGGTAGTCTTATTTATTTGTTTTGTTTCATCATAATTTACTCTCAAATTTATTACAGTTACTCCAACAGAAGCTTCATCTTGGACCGCTGCTGTGCCATCCTCAGTGAAAGGTCTCCTTGGCTCATGTGTGGTGATCCCCTGCTCTTATAACTACCCAGAACCACAAAAAAGCCCCCAGACCTTCACGGGGATTTGGTATAATAATGATAATCAAGTCATCTGTCATTCTGATGCATCTCAAACTCCAGCTCAGTTTTGGAGTCGGACAAAGCTGCTGGGAGACCTCAGCAAGAAGAATTGTTCTCTGATGATTGATAAACTTACAAGAAGAGATGAAGGGACCTTTCATTTCAGGATTATAATGGAAGCTTATACCGTATTTTCCTACTCAAAGAACAAAATCTCTGTTTCAGTGATCGGTAAGTTAACTGAATGAATGCTATACAGTTACACTCAAATTATCCACTCATGTGGAAAGTGTTATGGTACTGGTTCGTTATTTCTATGTTTCCGGACTAAATAGTGTTATTGGAATATTCCTCGTTGATTCCTAATTAGTGTCAGCTGTATTTCCACCTGCTACCCATCCTCTTGTTACCCTGTTGTGTATATTTATGTCCTCAGTTTCCCATTTCCCACTGTTGTATGCATCTCTCTGTGTTTTAGAGTTCTGTGTTTTGTTCCTTAGCTTAGTGTTAGAATTTTTGAGTTTTTTTTCCGTACAGCAACAAAGCTGCTTCTTTAGTTTACTATTTGGTCTTTCATTGCTGGGTCCTGGCTTACCTGCCACACAGCATAAAGTCAAATCATAGTAAAGTGAAGTCCACATTATCATATTGTTAGATTTTTATAAGAATGGTGTTTTGCTTTGTTTTTTCTCTTATTCCCTTCTCCTCACCTTAATCTATTTCCTATATTAGTTCTACGCATTATGGTATTTGGAAATTCAACAATTGGATTAGTCTTTGGATTTGCAAAAAAAATCACAGTTAGTTTGGGTCTTAAAATCATCTTGATCTTTCTTGTTAACACAGATGAACCAAATCCCACTGATTTCTCTGTGCAAGAGGAGGTAAAGGAGGGTCAAACTGTGTCTGCATCCTGCTCTGTGTTTCACTCCTGCCCCACATATCCACCTTCTTTCCACTGGAGTCACTCTGGAGAGCAGCATGATCAAACACAGAAGCTTCAAAATGGCCAGTGGAATGCAACATCTACTTTGACCTTTCGCTCAAACCACTCTGATCACAACAAACCTTTACAATGCAGTGTTACATACCACGGTGGAAAGCAGCGGGTAACATCCAAGACCCTTAAAGTAAAATGTAAGTGTGCACTGACAAATACATGTAGATGAAAGAAAATCTTATAAATATTGTAAAAATGATCACTTTTAAAAAATCTAGAATACAATGGTCTTTATAGTTATAAAGAGAAGACTATAGAAATCGTAAAACCCACGAGTGAAATTGCAACAAACCAGGCTAAGAAAGCACAAACCAACATAATGAAAATTAAGGGTGTTCCGACACTAGGCATGGTTGCTTTGTTACATGTGTTTGCAGTTGTTAGAATTAGAAAGAAATTAGGGAAAAGAAACATAAATATTGAGAATTACATTCAAAACAAAAACTAAGCAGAACAAGTTAAAACTTTTACAGTTTAATTTGTTACTCATATTTTATTTTTTATTTTTTTATTTTATTTTATTTTTTTACACAGAATGTGAAACTGTTTATCTTTAAATATATATTTATTACAAGCTGGCATAGAACAAAGTGCCAATTGATTTGTGTATGTCAATTACTTCATATGACTAACAGTAAAAAAAAGCACAGAGTGCTCATTTTTAGGAGAAAAATGTTGTACAGTGGGATGCAAAAGTTTGGGCAACCTTGTTAGTAGTCATTTTCCTGTATAAATCGTTGGTTGTTACAATAAAAAAAAATGTCAGTTAAATGTATCATATAGGAGACACACACAGTGGTACTTGAGAAGTGAAATGAAGTTTATTGGATTTACAGAAAGTGTGCAGTAATTGTTTAAACAAAATCAGGAAGGTGCATAAATTTGGGCACCACAAAAAAAAAAAAGAAATGAAATCAATATTTAGTAGATCCGCCTTTTGCAGAAATTACAGCCTCTAAACGCTTCCTGTAGGATCCAACAAGAGTCTGGATTGTGTTTGAAGGTATTTTGGACCACTCCTCTTTACAAAACGTCTCTAGTTCATTCATGTTTGATGGCTTCCGAGCATGGACAGCTCTCTCTAACTCACACCACAGATTTTCAATAATATACAGGTCTGGGGACTGAGATGGCCATTCCAGAACGTTGTACTTGTTCCTCTGCATGAATGTCTTAGTGGATTTTGAGCAGTGTTTCGGGTTGTTGTCTTGTTGAAAGATCCAGCCCCGGCGCAGCTTCAGTTTTGTCACTGATTCCTGGACATTGGTCTCCAGAATCTGCTGATACTGAGTGGAATCCATGTGTCCCTCAACTTTGACAAGATTCCCAGCAGAGGTGGGACCAAGTCATTGTTTTGCAAGTCTCAAGTAAGTCTCAAGTCTTTATCCTCAAGTCTCAAGTCAAGTCTCAAGTAATGTCAGGCAAGTCAGAGTCGAGTCTCAAGTCACTGGTGTAAAAGTCCGAGTCAAGTCACAAGTCTGAAACTTTGAATTTCAAGTCCTTTCGAGTCTTTAAAAAAAACAAACGAAAAAATAATGTTGCAGTTATGCTAAATGTAAATATTAGACCATGTAATTTTAAAATCTGTGTTTTTCTCAACACATACAAAATAGTGAACTTAGAAAATATACACAAATTGTGAAATTGCACCTCTTTAAAATGCAGCTCAATTAAACTTAGCTCCAAGAATAATTTTCACCGACAGTTCTGAGATACGCTGCATGTTATTCTTGGATGCAGTTGTAGGACCAGCTTTAAAATCGCATGACAAAAATATCATACACATTAAAAAAAACTGTATCACCAACGTAGCCTGGAAAACATTTGCTAGTTAGATGAAGTCAGCTATCTCATTGTAGCATATTTATATGCATATTTATAATCATACGCTTCTTGGAGTGAGTGCATACACTCATGAAGTTTAGTAACTTCCGGTCACTGCAACAAGCCCAGGTACAGTTTACCGACGGATGGGTGCAGGACCTTGAAATGCACCGTGTAGAACGAAAGACCATCGTACGTATCATAAGTTTACCAGTCTCACAAATCGTCGTCATAAATACACATTCGTTAACCGTTTATTAATATAACCTTTGAGCTCAACGGTAATTAATTAGTAGTGGAAATAATTTCTGGTACCCATCACAGAAATGTAGCAGTGACAACAATATTGTATGCTGTAATCGTACTGGACAATTAGTGATACAAAAAACCTGTTTTATCCTGTGAATAAAAGTATGTGTTTTTGTCAGTGTACCATAATAACAGAAGCGAAACGCAATATTGTGTCAGGATAATTTACTATTTATGCACAATAAATAAAGGAGCATAGCGCGACAATTTCTGTTCAGCGCCAGACTTGCTTGTAACCTATATCACCAATTATGTTAAGAAAAATGACGCATTAACTACAACAGCAGACTGACCTTTGTGTAAATGCTTGGAGCAGACTAACCTGTGAGCTGGAGAGTTCTGGGACGTTATATTTGGTCTTTGAATGGCTGCAATCCAGTCGCCTCTTTGTTACTTCGGAAACATGGCTCGAACAATTTCTCTTCAACGACGTAATCCGATAACAACCGATCTCTTTACCCGTCGGCTTCCCGTGGCTGTCATGCGACCGGCTATTGCAGTTAATAATACAACAGCTTCTTGACATTTTTGTGTTTCTTTTTATCGCTGTGTGACTGATTTTAATTGAAAGCCTGCGTGCGCTAGTACCGCTTGCCACGAGTTCCCAGAATCCTTTGCGGTTCTACCCGTGAATGACGTCACATTTTCAATCTCTATATAATATGCATGTTAAATTTTATATTTGGGGTAAAATATCAAGTCTTTTCAAGTAAACCGGTTCAAGTCCAATTCAAGTCCCAAGTCATTGGTGTAAAAGTCCAAGTCAAGTCACAAGTCTTAGAACATTTTTTCAAGTCAAGTCTAAAGTCATAAAATTAATGACTCGAGTCTGACTCGAGTCCAAGTCATGTGACTCGAGTCCACACCTCTGATTCCCAGTCCCTGCACTGGCCACACAGCCCCACAGCATGATGGAACCACCACCATATTTTACTGTAGGTAGAAGGTGTTTTTCTTGGAATGCTGTGTTCTTTTTCCTCCATGCATAACGCCCCTTGGTATGCCCAAATAACTACATTTTAGTTTCTTCAGTCCACAGCACCTTATTCCAGAATGAATAATGAAGTCCGAATGTGCTTTAGCATACCTCAAGCGGCTCTGTTTGTGCTGTGGGCAGGGAAAAGGCTTCCTCTGCATCACTCTCGCATACAGCATCTTCTTGTGTAAAGTGTGGCAAATGGTTGAACGATGCACAGTGACTCCATCTGCTGCATGATGATGTTGTAGGTCTTTGGTGCTGGTCTTTGGGTTGACTCTGACTGTTCTCACCATTCGTCGTTTCTGTCTTTCTGAGATTTGTCTTGGTCTGCCACTTCGAGCCTTAACTTGAACTGAGCCTGTGGTCTTCCATTTTCTCAATATGTTCCTAACTGTGGAAACAGACAGCTTAAATCTCTGAGACAGCTTTCTGTATCCTTCCCCTAAACCATGATGGTGAACAATCTTTGTCTTCAGATCATTTGAGAGTTGTTTTGAGACCCCATGTTGCTACTCTTCAATGAAAATTGAAAGAGGAGGGAAGCTTACAATTGACCCCCTTAAATACTCTTTCTCATTAATGGATTCACCTGTGTATGTAGGGTCGGGGGTCACTGAGCTTACCAAGCCAATTTGAGTTCCAATAATTAGTTCTAAAGGTTTTGGAATCAATAACATGACAACAGTGCCCACATTTATGCAACTGCCTGATTTTGTTTAAACAATTATTGCACAATTTCTGTAAATCCAATAAACTTCATTTCACTTCTGAAATATCACTGTGTGTCTCCTATATGATATATTTAACTGACATTTTTTTTTTATTGTAACAACCAACGATTAATACAGGGAAATATTGACTATTAACAAGGTTGCACAAACTTTTGCATGCCACTGTATGTGCAATCATGTTAAAGAACACTTACATAAAACTCCAAAGTAATTTGAAAACTAAGCAAAACCCAGTAGCATGTACAACCACCTTTGGCTACAATGACTTGTAAAGTAAGTAGCCGTTTCTCACATCATTTTGAAATCTTTCACATCTTTAGAAGGTTGCTTCATTTCATTGAGGTTTGTGGACACTTCTTTATGCACAGCTCTCTTTTAAATTGTCACCACACAATTTAAATCTGAGATCTAAATTTTGACGAGGCAACTGCAAAACCTTGATTCTTTTCTTTGTCAGTCATTCTTTGGTAGGTAATGTCCTTGGGATTATTAACTAGTTAAGACCAAGCTGCAAACAAGCTGTAGCCTCATGTTTGACTCTAGAATACTTTGATATACTGAGGAGTTCATGGTTGAGTGAATGACTGCAGTCATGCTGCCCAGATTTTTGGTGGGTTTTTTGATTTATTCATTTTTTTTTTTAACACTGCATTTTTATTACTAGTTTGTTTTTTTTTAGCATTGTAGTTTGACTTTGGGGTGAATTTGTTGGGACATCAACTCCTGGAAAGACTGCAAACTTTCTTGAATGTTTCCTACAGTGAGAATAAGCTTTCACACTGCAGAATGAGAAACTTATTTGGAAATGGCCTTATGATCCATTTCAGAATGATGGGCAAAAACAACCACTTATCTAATTTAGCTGCTAATGTATTTCTTCCTTTGTGTTGTGGTTAACACAGCGGTCCCCAACCTTTTTTGCGCCACGGACCGGTTTATGCCTGACAATATTTTCATGGACCGGCCTTTAAGGTGTCGCGCATAAATACAACAAAATAAAACTAGTACCGGTACCGAAAAAAAGAAAATTTATTCATAACACACGTGAAAAGACCAAGGAAAACCGAGTAAACGATAAAAACGATAACAAAATAATACTGAAAACCGATAAAAACCCTGAAAACTATACATTTCACACCTGAGCCTCAACTCTCGCGGCCCGGTACCAAACAACTCACAGACCGGTACCGGTCCGAGGCCCAGGGGTTGGGGACCGCTGGGTTAACACACACCCAAAATGCTACAGACCTGCAAACTGCCAAAACCTCTGCTTGCTGACACGATAAGTCATCTTTCAGTTGCCTGATAATTGCACTGAATGAGCTTGTGCCAAAAAGAACTGTAAATTCTATGCCTTTCTATATGCATCCTTTTTAAAATGTTTTTATGAATTATTTATAAATTCGTTTTTCTCTCTTATTTATTTATTTTTTGTTTTGTTTGTTTGTTTAATGAACAGCGACGTCAGTCTAGTGGTATGACAATGACTCACTGACTGAAAGTCGATTTAGTCTTAACAACTACTGGATTGACTGCTTTGATATTTTGTCAGTATATTCATCATCTCCAAAATATTGGTGCCTTTCATCGACTTCCTGAACTTTTTCATTTGGTGCCACCGTCATGTCAGAATGTTGAAATAAGCTCAACCTTGACCTGACAGTATGTAAAATAAGATAACATGCTGCACAGTAACATAATAGGATTAATATTTCTATGCAGATGCTCCAGTGAATGTGAAGGTTGAGTACCAGTCAGTGAATGAGGGAGAGACTGCACACCTGAAGTGCTCCAGTGATGCTAACCCTGTCAGCAGCTATGAGTGGCACAGTGAAACTGGTGCTCTGCTGAATAAGGGACAAACCTACACAATGTCAAATGTCTCCAGACATTCAATAGAGTCCGTGTACTGCACTGCTGTCAATGAGGAAGGACAAGACAGATCAAGCACCATGAAGCTCAATGTGTTATGTGAGTACAAAATGGAAGAAATATAACAACAAAATAGATTTTCATGTGAGTCAAAGATAAACTTTATTGACACCTATTAATCCTTAAATTCAGGTGTTTTCAGTCCCGTTGCCACTGGTGCATAAAATCAGTCACCCAGCCGTACAGTCTGCCTTTACAAGCATTTGTGAAAGAATGGGTCGTTCTCGAGAGATCGTTTAACTTGAGTGTGGTACTGTAATAGGATGTTACTGTTTTGAGAAGCCAGTTTTTGGAATATCTAGGAGGAAGAAATTTCAAAATTAACATAAAGTTACAAAGCAGTGTCACCAAGTACTGAGGCGCATAGTGTTATTGAGTCATCTGACTCAATAACTCCAAAGTTCAAAACTTCTGCTTACATCATGGCAACATGGCATAAATTTAGATTGCTGAGCAGCTACTTTTATCCATATAATGTATATAATAAATGCACAACTATCTTTTATCTCCTAATTATAGCTCTCTATTGTCCTTACAGATCCCCCTGATATTAGGACTTCCTCTAAGTGTTTCTCAGAGGATGATGTGGTAAAGTGTGAGTGCATCGTGGAGTCCAGGCCTCCCAGCATGGTCCATTTTGTTCTTGGTGACAGAGTCCTGCAAAGCACCAGCATAGAGACAGTTGGCTCTGTTACTACTGGAACTCTGCAGACATACTTTGGGTCCTTTAAGTTTGTTCACTGCCTGGCAAACAACACACTGGGAAATGCTAACCTCACATTCTTGTTACCTGCTACTGGTAAGAAAAAAATTTCAATCTCAAGAATCTCAAGCATTAATTATTATCACTTTATATTTACATGGCAAAACAAAAAATATTCAATATGCCTTCTTTTTGAACAGACAACATGCAGAATATTTTCATAGCCTCTGGAGCAGGTGTGATTGTTCTGATTATTCTGATAGCCACTGGAGTGGGAGTTGTTAGAAAATGGTGAGTTTTGGAAAATATTTGTATTTGTATTTGCAGTTCCCCCCTCCAGGGGCAAGGGTACCTAGACCCGGTTTGTAGAGTACGCTTGGGGAGTGTGATTGTGTGTACAGCGTCTCTTTATGTCTGTCTCCACGTTGGTGTGTGGAGTAAGTGCATATGAGAGCATGAGGGTGGGAATGGATGTTTGTATCTGTGTGTGCCTGTATTTCTGTGTCTATATGTCAGTTTGGGTGTCAGACGCCACCTCTCTGGGGACATCTTAGGCCCTCCAAGGTTTGGAGGCCTATCTCCCCCTACCACTACTTCCCCTGCCAGTGGTGGACTCCCTCAGACATCGGTGCGTTGGTGGTTCTTTGTGTCCGGGGATGGGCGTCCAGGTACACACCGGCTCACTCCTTGGCAGCCGCTTATCGGGGCCTGGAGCCTGGGGCTCGCTCGGGCCACTTCGGAGGTGGGGTGCCCCCGGCCTCTCGCCCTGGGGCTCGGTCACTCAGGCACGGCTGGCTGCCGACGGAGCTCACGGGCGCGTCACTGCAACTCCCCCTGGCTTCTGCTCCGCGGCTGCTGAGTGAGCCCTCATCTGGGACTCTCCTCAGCTCTTTCTGGGACAGTGGCGCGGCTGCCCCTATGTTGGTCTTCCTTGGTCTCTTGTGTTCTGGGGGCCTCTGGATGTCTGGAGTTTTGATCTCCTCCATACCTGCTTCATACCCTGGAGGACGGGGCTGTGGCCCCCCCACACCCTCTAGCAGATGATTACATGAAGGAACCTTTAAAAAAAAAAAAAAAAAAAAAACAAGCGCGTCCATGCTCACAGGTGTACACACGGGTGATCACACCCACAAACTACACCCTTTTTGGCTCCTACCTCAAAGCACACTGTGTTCTGTTGATCTTATGTGCTGCACAATAATGTTTAATATTTAGTATTTACTGTCATATTCCCATATATCATTGTGATGTTGTTTATTCTATTACTCTTGTTCTCTTCTGCTTGCTTTCTTTTTTCTTTCTCAGCAGGTGATCCAGGTGATTGATATATGCATTTTTTTTTCTCTGCCCGTTCTGTTGGTTTTTGTCTTTTGCCCTTCTCCCCCGTCCCTCTTCTCAGCTGTTTCTCTTTCCCTCTTTCTTTCTCCCCTTCTTTCCCCCAGTCAAGTCTGTCCCGTATTCAGTAAGTGAAAATAAAAGAAACAATAAAAGGTGAATCAAATGGACCATTACGGCAAGGCTGGGATGGTCAATTTGGTAAAGTAAATCCATTGGGCATCTTTGTTTGCCTTTAGACAATAATTCTGATGGCAAAAGAGCCAAACGGGACAGGCAAAAAAAAAAAAAAAATATTTGTATTTCTGAAATGGTGGTTGGAAAAAAAATCTACACAATAACAGACATTTTTTTGAGGCTTTGACAGCCAGACCACCTAAACAAGGTATATTGCCTATGTCCTTTGTTATTCAGTTAATAGAAAAAGCAGCACATAACACAGGAGTTAAAAAAAAGTATTCAGAGTAAGAAGCAGAGCACCATGTCTCTTGGAAAGTACAGAGCTGATTAACTATGAAGTCAGAGCTACAAATAAAACACAGACACAATCCTGTAGCTTGAAAGAAGAAGTCACACACATTCATTTCTTACTTCTACTTTGGTGAGTTATAACAGTCAATACTTTAGTGAAATCTATCTCAGATGTTATTTGCATCTTTTCTGAGTATCAGCACAGAGAGAAGCTGCTGCTGTGAGGATCAACTTTTCCTTTAGATGTGTGTTATGGTGTTGAATTCTTTGTTATTTTCATTTATAGAAAGACTGTTAAATGAGCAGCATAGCAACATTAACAACTAGTATCAAAGACAACTGTGGTATTTAAAAATGCTCCTTTAAAAACAGATTATCCTAAATCACAAACACACACCCCTCTTCCTCTCTCTTCAGGTTTAGTTGGGGAAGAGAGAAAAAAAAACAGGCTAATTGTGTTCTTCTTCTTTTTAATAAAAACAAAATCCACTGATTCTATTCATTGTGCTTTTACTTCAGTAGCATTACTCATGAGAAGTATGTTGACAAAAATAAAAATGTTCAAAATATAATCTCTCTATAAATGAAACATGCACACATTGACTCCTGAAACTGCTGCTGCTGCTCTTTCAGTTCAGACCATCATAGGCTGCTATGTTCCATGAGATCATTGTAATGATGCTTATTTTTGTCACCCAACATGTACAAAAAAACTTATCTCAGAGCTTGCATCTGAAATTCATTTATTTTTGTTTGCCCATCCAAATATAGCAGCCAAATGTGGTTCTACTTAAGAGGTTACCAAAACTGACAGCTGTCTTTCTCATGTTCTTATTTATTTTATTGTTTTCTGCCAGCAGGGGGCGATCAGGGGAGACGCCAACATCAGACTTGGGCACCATGAAAGCAGAGAGACCTGTGGAGCTCCCTCGTTATGCCCCAACAAAAAGGTTTTGATTCTTCATCTTAAGTTTAAACAAACAATCTCACTCGTGATTAAACATGATTTAAGAAGATGTGTAACTTGATTTAATGTTTTTGCATTCTTTCTGCAGGAAAGAGGACAGGAAGGATATGTCTTGTTCTGACATTTATGCCAATGATCATCTCTATGGCAATGTAGGGACAAGTAATGATTTTTTTTTCAATAATTCATTCATAATGTGCATGCATAAACAAATTGAGTGAATTAATCTTGTTTCTCTGTCTAGACTGACTGCGATGAGTCAATATACAACAATGTGTAGTGTGTGGAAGATCAGCTTCAGTCCATGTTGTTATATGAGTCAAGAAAAAAGAAAAACCTTAAACAATTTGAAATATTAATTGTTTATTTCTGTCATCTGTCATTTTCTTTCTAAAACACAATTAAGTAAATACTAATCTTTGTGCTTGTTGCTCTCAGAGGATTTCTTTACTGGTTATTAAATGATGTGCTTTGAATTATTACCAATAAAGTACTCTAATAATACCAAAGTTGTCTGGTTACTAAACATATTTAAGCTTTGATTTTTATTTAACTCATTATATAAATGAGTGTAATTTAAAAAAAAAAGGGGGTGGGGGGGCCTAACACATAGAGTCAGGCAACCATTCGTACTCACATTCACGGGTAATTTAGACCAACCCCACTAACTGCATGTCTTTGGACTGTGAGAGGAAGCCAAAGTACCCAGAGAGAACCCATGCAAACACAGGGAGAACATGCAACCTCCACATAGAAAGGCCCGGTCAGGTGGTGGAGACTCAGGACCTTCTTGCTGTGAGGCAACAGCGCCAGCCACTCCACCACAGTGCTGCCCTAAATAATTTCTTATGTAACAAAATATAAGAAATAGATCATTTTTAATAATAACTAATAATAATAATTCTGAGTTATTATTGCAGCATAGTGTCTGACAGTAATGTGCTATGAATTATTTACCCTTAAGATGAATTATTAAGTTAGCTAAGTCAATAACTATTTTGTTCATTATTTGAGTTCAATCATGTCTTTTATTATTTGTGTCATGGGTTATCAAAAACCAGTTAAGGTGGATAATGCTGGTCTGTCAGCACAGGTTCCGCTAAAGGATGTGGGGCCTTCATGCCACCGTTTTGGAGCCTGTTTCTAATAACTTAATCATAAATATGCCCAAGTGGAATAGAAAGGAAGAGATGCCAGTCCTGCTGGTATTACTTTTATGGCCTGCCTAGCTTTCTTTGTGTAACAGCCTGTCTTCTGGTATCTCCTCCTTCATTCTTGAGGCTGTCTTGGGAAAGGCAGCCGTGTATTCAGAGATTTGCCTGAACTATATCATTTGCCTGATTTATATTATTTGAGTGAGACCAGTGGAGAGTGTAGCAGTTTGGAGTCATGATGTTGATACATGACTTTGTATTTTCAGAACCGTGTGCCTAATTTCAATGTTTGTGTATAAAATGGGGCACATTTGATAATAGACTTGAAACATTTGGCTACTTTGAAGATAGCCTGATTGGAACTAAAAGTAATGGTTCCTGGGTCTCCTGGGTCTTGGACCCAGGATTTTGAGTTTCTTGTTAATTTGCTTTTGTTCTTGTTCTTTTTTGGTTTTGAAACACAATTTCTTTTTTTCTTTTCTTTTCACTTTTTTATTTTTTTTTATTTTTTTATTTTGTTCATGCAAATTTCAAAACAGCGAGTGAACCAAAAAACCAAAATGTTTAGTTTTTTTCCCTCAAAACCTTTCAGACTTTGAAAACTGTTCTGCAAAAGTGCAGGCCTAATATAAATTGTTGTGCGATATGGGGTCATGCTTGAAGTCGCCCCACCCATGTATAAAAGTTGATCTGAAGGCTGAAACAGAACCATTCTCATTTATTATTTTTCCATATATCCTAATGGTAGATTAAGATCTTTAATCTTAGTCAAAAACCACAAGAAAAATCAAAAATATAAGCCTGATCAATATTTTTACTGAGAAATGTGGTTGGAGTAGTGAACATGTCTGGTCTAATGTCTGGATTTTGTGTGTAGACACGATCCAGCTTTTATATTCACACCTGGGACTGAGAAGAGGCTGTGTCACAAATTCATTCATGCCCATCATTATAGATGATTTTGAATGAGAGAAATAGCATTAAGTGTTGTAATGCTCAAACAAAGAATCAAATTTTGCTGATAGTTAATTATGCTTCTACTGATCAGAATATAACTAAGTAAATATGAATCTGTTTAACCTGACCAGTAGATTCAGGCAGTCCTTCTCAAATAGTGGGGCGCGCCATCTGTGACCCCGCGGAACATGCTTCTTTTCCCCTAGAATAAACTGTAATTGCAGGTCTACTACAGTAGGTGGCAGGGTTTTTGGCACCAAGCATGCACGAACACACACACAGAGCAGGAGATATGAAGTGTCGTAAACAAACCTGCAAGAAAAATGGAAAAAATATTTAACGGTGACGAAAAGAAAGGTGGAGAGAGACGGAGATAATGAGCCAAACGAAAGTCTCCTGAAAGCTAAGACGGGAAATATGACGAAGCGTATGTACTGTGTGTGGCACTCTGATCTCTGAATGTCTACTTTAAAAATGTCTATGATTTAATAAACGTATTGAGTAAAGTCTGATAGACAAACAGTTTTAAAGACAAAATGTTACTACAACTGGTTTAAAAGGGAGTACAATAAATAACAAATGGTAAAATAAATATTCTTGTGAAAATGTGCTAAGGACAAATCTAAGTAAAGTAACATAAAATGAAGACATGAAATAACCTTTGAGATGAGCAGTTAAGAAGATTGGATCTCAGAAGTCCACCATTGGAAATTTCAGCAGAGACACAAGAGATATACAGTAGATACATAGTTATACATACATATTCATCTACATATCTATATATCTATCGGGAGGATGGTCACAACCAATCACATGCTTAGTGAATATTTCAGGCAGCAGAAACCAAAGAAAGAGGAGCAAGAGGAGGAACCACTACGGAAGGACAGGCCCTTGCATGGTATGTACTACAGACAGATATAAGAATTGGCTGACATCCAGAAGTCCTGCCGGTTCCTGGACTGAAAGACAGCACAGACATACCAGTCATGGCAGCACAGGAACAATCTCTAAGCACAAGAAATAGAGGAGTTGGGGTCTACCACACCAGGTGCAGGCTGTGTAAAGATGCCCCTGAGACAATCCAGCACATAACAGCAGTGTGCAAGATGCTGGCAGGCGAGTCATACATGGAACGCCATAAACAAGTGGCCAGCATAGTATACAGACACATCTGTGCTGAGTATGACCTGGAAGTCCCTAAGGCAAAACAAGAAAAGCCCCCTAGGGTGGTTGAAAATGAACGAGCTAATATCCTGTGGCCAGATACAAACAGACCAACTGGTGTTGGCTAACCAACCGGACATAGTGGTGGTGGACAAGCAGAGGAAGATGGCTGCAGTGACAGATGTGGCTACAATTAGCCGTAGCACCATATTAACACATATTCACAATATCACTTGGAAAGGAAAGTCAGGATGTGGTGAGGGGAAAAAGGTCTGGAAAGGGCTGACAAGGTATAGCTAAATGTTAATGCAGAAGTTTGTGACTGAGGCAAAAAGCTGCAACTGGCTGACCCACACTAAAGGTCAGGTGCACTGAAAAAGAACAAGAGATTTGATTTTGATTCACTGATATTTTAACTTTCAAGAACAATAGATATTGAGCCTGAACACAAATTTTTGTCACTTTAATTATCTGACAAAAAGTCAAGGGATGGCTCAATAAGTAGAGAGACATTTAGGAGGCACATGTGAACCAGGACAGAGCTCATACACGAACTGTTTCTCTCACTATAAACACTGGAGAGGAACTGAGACTGTGAGCTGTGTCACTTTTTTCTATTCTGAAATGAATGTGCAAATTTCTTTCGCAGTTGTGTATGGTCTAGTGAATAACACATAATTTTAATTGGTTTAACATCGTCTTGGTAATTTAAAACTCAGACAAAAGGAGAAATGGGACTACAAGACATGTGAGGGGTTTTTACGCATCCACAGCAGCTACTTCTGCTGTTTAAGAAACAAATGAGCTGAAGACAAATTTAGTACTCAAATAAAAATAAGTAAACAACGAACAGGGCTTAAACAAGAATCTAAACATTTTAACAGAACAGTTGAAAGTACCATTGACTTGAAGCTGAATTCTAATCAGCTCTACAGAAAGGTTTTACTCAGATTCCTGTAGTTAAGGACCTCCTCCAGGGTTCTTGTCTGCACTTTACCTGTCACGGACCCAGCTCTGGAGGACTCGGGGGTCCGTGACCAGTTTTGACTGTTGTTATTGTTGTTAGTATTATTATTATTTGGTGATGTGTGTTTTCTCCACAATGCTGTGTTAGTCTGTGTCCCACTCGTATGTATAGGCAGGGTGTGGGTGTATACGTGTGTATGTCTGCGGGTGTGGCTGGAGGATGGAGCACAGCCACCTGCAGGCCTGATGGGTGTGGCCCTGCGAAGGACTGGCCACACCTGAAGTTCCTGCCACACCTGTTGGTGATCAGGGCTCGTCGGGGGAGCTACTTAGGAGAGTGTTGGAGCTCCCACCGGCGCGGGATCATTGAGTTATCGTACCAAGTTAGTGTGTCAGCATATGTCTGTGTTGTTCGTATATGCCCGCCGAGGGTTAGTGTTGACGGCTGCCTCTATGGTTTCCCTGCAGGAGGAAGAGTGGTCCAGAAAGGCAGCACGCACGGGGTGTGCGGAAACACAACAGCGGGGAGCACGAGCACAGACGTCGGAGGGAAGCACGCACACGGGGTTCAAGGGAGCAACGGGGAGTTATTGTGTTTACAGTTTTTCACTGTGAATAAAGAGCACTGTTTGCATCGCAGAGTCTGCGTTTTGGGTCCTCCTTTCCCCACATCCCCATGGTCTGCCAGCCAGACCGTGACATTACCATTGAGGCCGCCCTCGGTAAGATCCACAACACAAAATACAGCATCGTACAGAAATATCTTTTTGCTTTCTCTATTACTTTCCTTTAGTAAAGACACCTTTAGTAAAAACTTGTCTTCTGCTAATTATTTCTTCCTATTCTATGTAGACAAATCTAGGTCTGTGGACTAATAGGAAACAGCTATTTCTTCTTAAGTTAATCTTCATATCATACGCATGTAATAGAATACATCAAATCCACAAACATAAACTAGTAAAACAAAAAAACCCGAAGTAATTTGAAATTAATCTTTAAATGATTGTAACTTAAGTACAGATTGCCTTTGTTTCTGAAAAAGCAGAAAACGCTGCATGAACCCAGCTGTAGCGAAGTCCAGGCTGAGTGTTAAGTTGAGGGACAGTCTTTTTCTGTTCCTGCCACAAAATCCAGGTTCCTTCCTCCTGGTTAGTCCAGCTTCCCACTCTTTTCCCAACACAACTGCATCCCATCATTTCCAGTTAAGAGTCAGCATTTATGGACCAGCTCGTGGCCTCATTCTCTGCTGAAAGGTCTTCTGTCCTGTAAACTTTTATTCTCCTTGTGCTCACTCATCACAGACTGCCAATTGCTTTGCCAAAAGGTTGAGCGCACAAAGCCTCATTAAACAGTGCTTTTATGTGTGTGTTTTTTAACCTGTTTGATGGCACAATAATGGGCTTACAATATCCACCTCAACCTCAGAATCACCTCAGATCCAATTCCTGCGTCTTTTGAACAGTTCTATCCTTCAGGCTCAGGTCCTCTATCAGAGGCCTGGGAGCTTGAGGGTCCTGTGCAGTATCTTAGCTGGGGTCTTGGCTGGTGTGATAGACCCCAGCCTCTATGGATCTTGTGCTCAGAGCTTGCTCCTGTGCTGCCATGATTAGTGCCTCTGTGCCTCTTTCAGTCCAGCTTTGTCTAGCCACTGGTAGGATTTCTGGATGTCAGCCACCTCCTCTATCTGCCAATGATGTATACAGTCCAGGGGTCTGTCCTTCCATGGTAGTTCCTCCTCTTCCTCCTCTTTCTTGGGTTTCTGCTTAGGGTATTCACTGAGCACGCGGCTGGTGGGATGTTCAGGCCTATGCAGAACAGCGCTGGGGACAGAGCATCGCCTTGGCTTGATGGTGACTTGTGCTATGGGCTTGAAGTTGGCCTCTAGTGTTGTATGCCACAGTCCCATTAAGTTCCTGATGAAGGCTCTTAGGGTCCTGTTGATCTTGTACAGTTCTAGGCATTCCAGGCATTTCATAATCCTTCTTGTAACCCAGACCTTCCCAAAGTGTGGGGCCCGCCCCCTAGGGAGGGGCACAGAGCCATTGCAGGGGGCGCAGTATGAAAAGGGGAACATTTTTCTTGTAAAAACAAAGGGGGGCCCAGCAAAAAAAGTTTTTGGAGTCACTGTTGTAACCAATCCAGGCAATGCACAGATTGGTCTGTCTAGCCTTGCAGTCTCAGGTGACTGTTCTACTGGTGTTTCGCTCCTCTGATATTCTTGCCAATTCCTTTCTGTGCCACGCTCATGTGCTTATGTGTGTGTGTATAAATATAGTTATATTATCTTAGGTATAGTGGTTGTATAGTAGTGTTGGACAGAGTAAGACGGCCACAGTGATAGACATAGCGATACCGAATGACAGCAACATCAGGAAGAATGTACACAAGAAGCTGGAGAAGTACCAAGCGCTCAGAGAAAAGCTCCAGAAAATGTGGAGGGTGAAGAGCCACATGGCACAGCATAGAAGAGCCACCTTGGTGGGACAAGGCTCAGCTGTTCATCTGCACCTAAAGGACAAAGGTCACTCTTTCAAGGATGCCAATGTTCACATTTTGGAAAGAGAAAACAAATGGTTTAAAAGAAGAGTGAAAGAAGCCATCTATGTCCTCTGTGAACGGCCATCTTTGAACAAGGTTAGTGGCTTACAACACCAATTCTCTGCCATCTATAATCCAGTTTTGAGATCCCTCCCCAGACACCTTAACACCCACCTACATCCTGGGCCATTTGACCTCAGTAAATCACATGATAGGGTGGGGCTAGCTTTCATGGTGGGTTCACCTGAAACCTTGGTTGATTGTGACCCACACCCGTTTTCACACCTTTGCTCATGTGATTAGGTAGAGGACAAATAGGGGGTCCATGTTCCTCTTGGGGACACTCCCACAGGGCTTAAAATCTGGGACTCTCCACCATTTGACCTTCTTGAATGAGAGGTGAAAGGTCTTAAAGCAACTTAAAGAAGTCCAGACACTTTTCTTTCCAAGCTACTTAGACTAAGATGACCTGGATCACTGAGACCTTTCACAGACATACAATATATGAAAGAAAGGTTAGATTTTGTGTTTGACTTAAATCAGTGGTTCCCAAACTTTTTTTGCTAGGCCCCCTTTGTTTTACAAGAAAAATGTTCGCACCCCCCCTTTCTCACGCATGCACGCACACGCACAAACACATCCTCCAACCACACACACCCATATTTTGCTCCATTGCGGTTTCTTTCACACCTCAAACATTTAGTAAACAATTAAGCAAATACAAGTAATCTGCAATAAATTACAGGTAGTAAGAAAGTAAACTACTAACTCTATTACGCTACGTCCACACCTACACGGGTATTTTTGAAAACGCAGCTGTTTCTTCCACACGTAAACGGCGTTTCGAATCACCGAAAACGCAGATTTTTTAAAACTCCTTTTTTTCTGTTTACGTGTGGACGAGGAATACAGAGTTGGTCACGCAACGTCAAAGGTATGTGCCTTTTTCACGTCACGCTGTGCGCCACGTTATGGTTTACATGAGATGAATTACAGAATGGCAGGTAGAGACAAAATACTGTTAATCTTACTGTCTTCAAGTTTTACACACTAACATATACACACGCAGTTACTGTCCCTCCATTTAGAAAGGCAGAGGCGTCACGGTGTAATTATTTTACTGTATGTGTGTAATAATATTCAACATTGCTATCAATGCATTTTTCAAAAAATGCCTCTCTGTGCAAAATGGGCTTAAAAACATAAACAACTGTAGGATACTGTTTGTCCGTGATTTGGAGAGCCCAGGGGCCCGTTCTTCGTACCTCGCTAAGTAGGTTAGCCGGATTAGATTGTTGACGATTTCGCGTGATCCTGGATCAGTCGGTTCCCCGAAGCTCATCCGGGACTTGCTGTCATAGCAACAGAGCCGTAAGCGTAAACCTGCTCGGGAGCAGGTTTACTTTATGTAAACAGGATTAGATCGCGGCCACGCAGGTATGTCCGCTTCATTTATACGAAAGCAACAGCGATATTTTTCCACTGTTTCACCATAAATAAATATTATCAATGTAACTAAAGGTAATGCAGCACTTGATCCTTTTATTGATGTCACACAGATACATACAGGTCATTTCCTAAAAAAGGGAAATGAACTATTAACATTCTATTACATGTATGTGATTATTACAGATGTAATTCATATTTCAGAGTAGTAATTGTAAATTACTTCGTGTAATCAAGATGAGAGACCACGGCTATAAAAGTGAAGGTGGATTTGGGAAGCCTGTCGCAGCCATGTCCTGTCCGTATACGCGACCAACCCATTGCGGAAGGTGCAAGATTGATAAGGAGAGTCCTCAGAATTCAGCGTATATTGCGGGACAGACAGGATCCTTTACCTCAGCGCGACAGTGTGCTCATAGAGAGATATCGATATTCCCGTGAGGGTATTATTTACTTAACCAACTTGTTGACGAGGGGGTGCAGGACCACCACCTGTCTTTTTTTCCTCTGCCCTTTTCTTGGTTGCTGTTATGAACAAACTAACAGAGTATTACAGGCCAGTATTACCTTGCCAAGAGACGCAAAGCAATCTAAGAGATAAATATTACCATTCTGTAGAATACTCCTGTATTCCACTTTTACTTGTTCCCATTTTCTTGTGGGTCCTGTTGTGGCTCTAATGTGAAAGGGGATATAATATAACATATTATAATATAATATAATGCCATATGATATTGGACAATATAGTGTCATATGATAGATCTACCCTACCGCCTACTGGTGTTGGCTAGAGGGGCCGATGGCGCGATATGGCAGCCTGGCTACAACCGTAGCTGCCTCCACCAGTGTGTGAATGTGGGAGTGAATGAATAGTGGTATCGTAAAGCGCTTTGGGTGCCTTGGAAAGCGCTATATAAATCCAATCCATTATTATTATTATTATTAAATTACCTACGAGTTTGATTTGTCAGCAACTTTCTGCCAGCCCTCTCTCCTTGCTTTTGCAGCCTTTGCAGTGTTCTCTTGCGTTTTAATTAAACTCTGAAACTCCTGAAATCCCTCACTCATGAGTTCTTGCTCTGCTGCCGGAAAATACCGAGCACGCCCCTTCGACATTTTCGCCGACCAATCAGCGGGTTGCCGATCAATGTTTCTACTATCGATGCGTAGTAGGGGTGGGTTTAAAAAATCGATTCATCGATTAAAATCGATTCTAACTGGAATAAAACGATATCGATTCATTAAATCCGGAAATCGATTTTTTTTTTATACATATGTAGTTTGCCGCGTATGAAATTTGCAAGCGGTTAACATGAGGAAGTCACGCGAGAGTTAAGTGACCTGGACGCATGAACCATCATGGCTACTCCCGGGAATGTGCCACCGAGCCTAAAGGCAGATGTCTGGCAACACTTTGGATTTAAGAACTGTGAAGACAGTGAAGAGCCGGACAAAAGCAAAGCCGTATGTAAGATGTGCAAAATGGAGGTAAAGCACTGTGGAAATACCACAAATCTCAGAAATCATTTAACGAGGCATCATCCAGATATCCTGCTAGCAAAAACGGCCGACACCAAGCAACGCTCACTCGAAAAGGCATTTGCAGTGAAGTTTGAATCCACTTCTCCACGTGCCCAAAAAATAACCCAGTCTGTGGCAACTTTCATATGTAAAGATATACGTCCGTACAGCGTTGTTGAAAATGATGGCTTCCAAAACCTCATTAATACGCTAGAACCACGCTATGTTTTACCATCACGCAAACATTTGAGTGAAGTGGTAATCCCAAACATGTATGAAAAAGTGAAACACGATGTTACAGCCTCACTCAAGTCAGCAGAGAGAGTCGCTATAACCTGTGACAGCTGGACATCCAGAGCAACAGATAACTACCTGACTATCACCTCACACCATATCGACCAGGAGTGGAGACTCGTGTCTCATGTCTTACAGACAAGAACCACCGAAGCAAGCCACACAGCAGCTAATTTATCTGAAATTATGTTCAAAGCAATCGAAGAATGGGAGCTTACAAACAAAAATCCAGTCATCGTAACTGACAATGCTGCAAATATGGTGCGAGCTGTAGAAATAACGGGCTGGTTGCACATTGGTTGTTTTGCCCACACACTCAATTTAGCTTCACAAGCAGGACTGAAAGTTCCAGCTGTTGCTCAGCTGCTTGGCCGAGTGAGACGCATAGCATCCTTTTTTCATCGCAGCACTGTTGCAAGTCGCAAGCTTAAAGAGAAGCAAAAGATACTGAATCTACCTGCCCATAAGCTGGTGAATGATGGGGTGACCAGATGGAACAGCACATTGGAGATGCTGGAACGCTTCCTAGAGCAACAACCAGCAATCTCTGCAGCTCTACTCTCACCTGAAGTGAGGAGAAATGACAGTAATCTCTGTAGTCTTACAGAGGCTGACATAACTGATGGAGAAGATATAGTGAAAGCTCTGAAGCCGCTGAAAGCAGCCACACTGGTTATGTCTGAAGAAAAGTCCCCGACCCTTTCCATCATTGCACCTCTGCATGCACAGCTGCTGGAGAAGATGATCAGTGTCTCTCATGACTCCTCACTGATTAAAGACCTCAAGACTGCTGTATACGACAACTTGAAGTCAAGGTATGTTTATGAATTGTGTGTATATGCCATGAATGAGTGTAACTGTATGGATGCATGTATTACATGAAAATTCTTATTATAGTGAAAAAATCTATATATTATAAAAATGTTAGTTAAGCCCTCTTGTCTAGTAATAGGCCTTTTGATTTTATATCTATCTATCTATAGATGTTTATATATAAATTATGGAAACAAAGTCGTATATTAATGTTTCTGATCTTGCATGAGTGTATGTAACCATGCACATGTATATCCAACATAATAAACTGAGTTAAATGTGCAAAATCTCTTTTCAAGATATGTGGCCCTAAAGGACAAGCTCTACATTGCATCAGCATTAGATCCTCGCTTTAAGGCCCTGCCATTCTTGTCCAAAGAGACCTGTAACAACACATTCTCTCAGTTGGTGTTGGAAGCAGCAGGTTTGGAGAACGTGGACACAGCTATTGTGAGTTACAGAAACAAAAACAAAAAATTATTGGTTTTTTTGCACTACTCGAGTTAGAATATAAATAGTAATTTCTTTATTAATTAAGTTTTCATTTTTCTACAGCGACAGTCTGATGGTGACACATCTGAGGAAACTGTCCCTGACATCTCTCTTGGTGGTGTTGATGAAGTGGATTATGCCCCTCCAATTAAGAGGTCAAAGGACTCTGCATTAATTTTTCTCCTTGGGCCAGCCTACTCAACAAAAACCACAGCACCACAGAAAACACCAACTCAGAAGGCAAAGGAAGAAGTGAATCGATACAGGGGCGTTGAGCCTGTTGCACTTTCTGAGGATCCTTTGATCTGGTGGAGGGACCATGAAAGGGAGTATCCTCTCTTGGCTCTACAAGCAAAGCAGTATCTTTCCATACCTGGGACCAGTGTTCCTTCTGAACGAGTGTTTTCAACTGCTGGTGACATTGTTACCGCACAAAGGAGCTGCCTGACTCCACAACATGTAGACCAGCTTCTCTTCTTGCAGAAAAACCTTACAGTCTCAAAGAAGTGAGAGGGTAGTTATAAATAAGGCTAAATTGCATTAGTTTCACAGAGGTTTTACAATACTGTTCAATATGTTTTCATTTTTTGAAGTATTTTAAAAGGCAGTTTTTCATTTTCTGATCGGTCAGTTTCTGTCAGTTCACTTGTACATGCTGTGTTATACTGTGTGTCTCCAAAACACAATAGTGGATTTCAGAAAAGCTGTGTGAGACACTAACAGCAAAACTATTTCTCTGAGGTTTTACTGATGTTTACAAAAGATGTGTTCTATTTGCACTGGATCCCTGATCCACTTGAAATGTATGTATGAAAAAATATATATACTAATGTTAATTAAAAATTACATTATTTAACTGCTTTAGTATCTGTTCTTAATTTTGAAATTTATGTAATTCATTCACAAGGCTTAGAGGGTTCTTTTGACAGTACATATACAAGGTGAATTATCATAATTTTATATATATTATGGTTCATATAATAATATTTCGGACTGATTCAAAATCGAATCGAATCGAATTGAATCGAATCGTGGATCGAATCGATTCGGGACCTTGTGAATCGGAATCGAATCGATTCTAGAAATCAGTGACGATTCCCAGCCCTAATGCGTAGCCCCTTTTACGACACCCAGTGATGTCACATTCCTGCGTCCAGCTGTAGTAATCGTCAACAGCAGGTGTGTTCGGGGAACCGGATTAGCGAGCTCACGGTTAGCGCGATGATTTGATCTTGGATGTGTCATTTGATCTTGGATGTAGTAAGCGACGTACGAAGAACAGGCCCCAGTGCATGCTCCCGACGCAGGGAAAACCAATCCTGCAGGGGAGACCTACCTTGGCACTTGTGCAGGTGAAGCCAAAGGGAAGATATGCTTCGCCATATTTTCTAGTCTTTGGCTTAGAATGAAGTTGGTTTGAAAACATATTCAGCGATGCTTCATCTCCTGCTTTGCATTTCTGTGGGCGCCCTGTGCTAGCAGTGTCCAAGCGTTTTGTTTTTTCTTCCCCCCCCTTTTCATACCGTGCCCCCCCTGCAATGGCTCTGCACCCCCCCTGGGGGGCGGGCCCCACACTTTGGGAAGGTCTGACTTAAATGTACTGTGTCAAAAGAAGAACAGAAACTATCATGTCATATTTTTACAAAGAGAAAAAACAGCAGCTTTATCACTTTATTTGCTGAAGTGAAGAGATGAATGCTCTACAGTGGCTTTTGTTGTCCATGTGCATTTGCTCCAAAGGTATGTGTGTTCTGTATAATGTATAAATTCTTAAAATATACAGAGTTAAACAGTATGTGTTTTGTTTTTTTTATCTTATTTAGCTGAGGAAAAAAATTTCATTATTAAGATTTTGTCCTGTGCATTGTCTTCCTCTCATTGTTTACCCTGTTTTTGTTTGTTTCTTCATCACGTTTTGCTCTCAAATTTATTGCAGTGACTCAACCTGAAGCTTCATCTTGGACTGCTGCTGTGTCATCCTCAGTGAAAGGTCTCCTTGGATCATGTGTGGTGATCCCCTGCTCTTATAACTACCCAGATCCAAAAACCAATACCACAAGCTTTACAGGGATTTGGTACAATGACAATGATCAAGTCGTCTATCATTCTGATGCATCTCAAACTCCGGGTCAGTTTCGGAATAGGACAAAGCTGCTGGGAGACCTCAGCAAGAAGAACTGTTCTCTGATGATTGATGATCTTCAACAAAGTGATGTGGGGCCTTTATATTTCCGGATTGAAATTAAAGGCTATGACCAGTACTCCTACAAAAATAACAAAGTCTCTATTTCAGTCAGTATGTAAAATAATTTATTTTAAAAATTATTGTAAGCATGTTGTGAATATTAGCATAACTATATTTGTGAAAAGATAACATCAGTAATATCCAACGGATGTTTTCACTGTTTTGTTTGCAATAAAATAGGAAATATCTCTCCATTAAATAATCCCTATGCCCAGTCACTGTTTTTAATCTATTTTACTTTTTACAGTTAAATACTTATCAAATCAATTCACTTGATCAAAATTGATAGCTGCATAAAACACAACATCAGCAGCTATACTGTTTAAGTGCATTTGTATTTCCAATACAGTACACTTACCTTCACAACTGCATTTGGTTTATGACTATAATCTTTTTTGTTAACACAGGTCAACCTGATTTATCTGTGCAAGAGGAAGTAAAGGAGGGTGAGAATGTGTCTGCATCCTGCTCCGTGTTTCACTCCTGCCCCACATATCCACCTTCTTTCATCTGGAGTCACTTTGGAGAACAGCAAAATCAAACACAGCAGCTTCATGAAGGCCAGTGGAATTCAACATCTACTCTGACCTTTCGCCCAAACCGCTCTGATCACAACAAGCCTTTAAAATGCAGAGTAACATACCATCGAGGGCTGCACCTGGAAACATCTAAGATACTTCAAGTAAAATGTAAGTATACTGTATCAGTTTATACTAATAGCAGATAATTCTACCAGTGCAGATAATCAAATTCGGGTGAAACGGGTGAAAACGGGTGAAAACCCGTTTTTATCAGTTATGTGAAATTGCCAGAGCAAAGCCTTATCTTCCTCCAAAAGACCTAGAAAAACCTTTTCATGCCTTCATCACCTCTGGACTGGACTACTGCAATTCTCTCTATTTGGGTCTTCAACACTCATTTCTCCATTGCTTGCAGGTAGACCAAAATGCTGCTGCACGTCTTTTAGTGTTAGAATGTATGAACATATCACTCCAGTTTTAGCAAATTTACACTGGCTCCCTGTCTAATATCATGTTGATTTTAAGATTCTTTCACTTACTTTTAAAGTTAAATGATATGGCGCCCAGTTATTTAAGCAAACTCCTCAACATGTATAACCCCAAAAGAGCACTGAGATCGTCTAGCCAGATGCTCTTACTACAGCCAAGGTCTCGATTGAAGCATAGAGGAGATCGGGCCTTCGCAGTTGCAGTGCCTAGACTCTGGAATAATCTGCCAGATGATATTCGTACTTCAGAGTCTATTCAGTCTTTTTAAATTGTATCTTAAAACTCACTTTTTTAGTGTTGGCTTTTAATTCAAGTTTAGTTTGAGTAGCATCACGCTTGTTTTATGTTTGTTAATGCATTTTTTTTCTATTGTTTTCTCTTGTTCTTAATTAATTGTAAAACACTTTGTTGCTTTTAAATGTGATATAGGAATACATTTTGATTTGATTTAGATTTTAAAGCTTTAATTTAAAGGTTGAGTATAAGTCAGATGTAAATGAGGGAGAATCTGTACACCTGAAGTTCTCCAGTGATGCTAACAGGATATGATAAATCCCCACTAATTATATTTCTTGTCCTTAAAGCTGCCCCTGACATCAAGACTTCCTCAAAGTGCTCCTCTGAGAACGGCATCATAAAGTGTGACTGTATCGTAGAGTCCGAGCCTCCCAGCATGGTCTATTTTATTTTGGGTGACAGAGTCATGCAAAGCAACAAAGCAGAGAAAAATGGCTCTGTTACTATTGAGACTCTGCAGACAGACTTTGGGTCTTTCAGGCGTGTGCAGTGCCTGGCAAACAACGTGGTGGGATATGACAACATCTTGCTCTCTTTACCTGTTAATGGTAAGAAAGACTTAAGATGCACTGATCTCTCTGTTTTTACATGACAAAAACACTCATTATGGTTTCTATCTGGACAGACAACATGCAGAATATTCTTATCTCATCTGGAGCAGGTGTGATTTTTCTGATTATTCTGATAGGAAGTGGGTTGGGAGTTGTTAAAAAATGGTAAGTTGTCATGAACATAATCATTGAAAATAAGCATTTGTTATTATTGCATCATTTGTGAAATAATAGTCATAATTACAACCAAATGAACACCAGAATGTATGTGTGTGTGTGCATATCTATCTATCGATCGATCGATCGATGGATAGATCGATAGATAGATATTTTAAATAAATGTATGTCTTTTTGGTTAGAGGCTGTGAAAAGTGTCAGTTTCCTTTCTCATTTAATTAAAAACATTTTACTGCCAGCAGGGGGAGATCAAGAGACACAACAACCACTAACCTGAGCAACATGATGTCAGACAGACCTGTGGAGCTCCCTCATAGTGCCCCACAAAAAAGGTTTTAATTCTTCACTTCTGTTTAAAAACAAACAAATCTTACTGATGATTAAATATGATTTAAGAAGATATGCAATTAGATTTAATCTTTACCTTTTGCATTCTTTCTCCAGAAAAAACCGCTGTAACGATATCCCTTGCCCTGACATGTACAACAACCCTCCTGTCTATGGCAATGTAGGGATAAGTAATGTTTCCTTCATTAGTTCATTCATTTTGTGCATGCATGAAAAGGGGAGTGAATTAATCTTGTTTCTCTGTGCAGACTGACTGCGATGAGTCAATATACAACAATGTGTAGCGTGTGGAAAACCAGCTGCAGTCCATGTTTGTGTCTTCTGATATGAATCAAGAAAAACATCCTTCTGCAACTTAATCACATATTTCTATCATATATTTTTCACACTTTCTTTGGAAAATAGAGTAAGTAAATAGTATTTGTTAAAGTGCTCTTGTTAATCTCATCTAGAACATTTCCTTTGGCTTATCAAATTATATTGTTTAAAAAATTACCAATAACGTATTGTAAAAATCTTTAAGTTGCTAGGTCGCAAAGGTTGCAGATTTAAAAAAATTCAATCGCAAAATTATTATTATGAAGTATATAATATATGACATATTTTTTTTCACAAATGTGTAATTCACATTTGTACATTCTTACTGTAGGTTTGTAAAAATCTACACTAAGAATGTACTCATGTTCAAAATTATCGCAACATATTGTCTGATTAAATTATGTGCAAACTTGTCAAATTACTAAAAATGTTTTGAAACTATGTTGTTCATTATTTATACTCAATATCATTTTTCTTTATTATTACCTTTGTTAAGAGCTGTTATGGGTTATCAAATACAACATCAGTCAAGTTATATGATATTGGTCTATCAGCACAGGTCTAGTTGAAGGATGTTTGACCTTCATGGGGTGTGGGTATTTGTGGAGAATAACTATAGATTAGTCTTGAGCATTTATGCAAAATGAAATAAAGAACAAAAAAAGTGTGTTATTCAACCATATTTAATGTCTTACACAATCGTTTACACAGTGATGTTTTAAAATAAAAAAATTTAAAAAACTACCATCAGAATTATTCATGTATGTTTTTGCTTTATGAAGCCATGTTACACATTCTATGCTAATTTCCTTCTGTTTCCTATTACCACTGCAATATACTCACGGCCTGTTTTATATTTTGATACATGACCAAAGTTCTTGCAATTCAATTGCAACACAAGTAAGACTAATTGGTAATCAGGTCTGGATTTTGCAGGCCAGCATGCCAAGGTGAACAAATGTAGTAAATGCTGCTTTGAAAAAATGATTTTGAATATTTGATCGAGATTAGTGGAATTGCTCAGAGTTTTATTAGTTTGATCTTTCTGTTGTTAGAAATGTGTGGAAAAGGTTTAATTCAAAGACTTACAACAATCATCTGTGCCAGAGACAGCTTGCTTTCAACTCAAGTTAACACAGACCTTTATATCAAAGATATTTAAACAGACTGTGACTCAGTAGTCAATGAAAATATTAATACTGGTCAGAAGATGGGGCTGTTAACCAAAATTTAAATATAGCAGTTCCTGAAAAGGTTCAGCAAAAAATCTGAATTTGAAATATTGAAAAACATGAACATGCAACAATAGATAAAATGGAATATGGTTTATTCTTCATTAAACATTACAAAGCACAAAATAAAACCAAGAAAAACATGCTCAAAAGTCACAGAGTAAAGCATGTGTGTAAAAAAAAAAGAAAGAAAAAGTGATTAATATTTGAAGTCATATGAAGGTGATGTAAACTAACGGACACCATCAGTCCAGAAAACAACAAACTGAAAACATCAGAAATTAACCACCACCACAACTTTCAGGAATTCAGGAAGCTGGAAATCAGAGTTAAGGGGAAGAAGAACACAATGAAGAATAGTACAAAAGGTTAAGTAAAAAAATAACATAATTCCTTTTTTGTTTACATTTTTTTCTGATATTTTCATATTCTAGATATTCTAGATATATATTTAAGCATTTTTTATTCATCTTTAGGCATAAAAAGAACATTTTAGAACTTCATTTTTTAAACATGTACTTTTTAAAGAGTTTTTTACATGTTCACTTAGGTGGACAATTTATAGTGTATAGAGTGAGACATCAATGTCCAGTGTAGTGGTTTATGTGCAAGTATACCATCGACACTGACACAAATACAAGAAAATAGCCCTTGAATAGCTGTCTACTGTAGTGACCACTATGCGTGAAACGGTTAAACATACCTGATTATATTCTGATCAGTATTAAGCAATTAAGCATAATTGACTATCAGAAAAAAAAAATACCTAATACCATTTCTCTTATTCACAATCACGTATAATGATGGGTTGTGTCACGGTACTGGGTGACCCAGTTTCGTTGTATTTTGTTATTCATTTGTGTTCTAGTTTCAGTTTAGCTTATCTAGTTAATTTCTGCCATTTTAGTCCTTTGTTTTTTAGATCCTTTTGTGTCATCTGCCCCTGTAGTAAGTCTCCCTGGTTTGTGTGTCTACCTATCATGGTTCTTGCCTGTGTGGTTCTTGTTGTCCTGTTTCCTGTTTATTCTGAAAGTCTTGTTTCCATGTTCTATGTGCGTATTTCCACTGTGGTGCCATTATGGTCAATTGTGTCCGCTGTTTCTCCATGTGTGTTCACTTCCCTCTGTTACACTCAGGGGCAATTCTAGGATCAGAGCTTTGGGGGTGCTGAGCACCCAGAGAGCTGCCCATCCTGGCAAGGTAAACTTTAGTCATCACGATGAGACTTCTTCCCCGTCTCTGTCAGTCCCTGCATCCTTAAATGTCTCCAGTTGTCCCGAGTTCCCTCTGACTGTCTCCTTGGTGCATTTAAACCCCTGTTCCTCCCTGTCCTCATCGTCTGTTGTCTTCATCTCCATTATCACTCATCATAATTGTACCCTCTCTGTGCAAGTCTGCAAATTTCTTTATTAAATCATGAGATTCTTAAATTCATCAAGTCTCTCTGTGCCTGGGTCCTACACTCCAAAAATAGAAGAGTCCTTGAAATGTACAAAATATTATTACAAAATTAGAAAAATTGAGACACCTTGGCCTCTGGTACAATGTATACAATGTATGAAAAGATCTTTACTGCAGATACTACTATGGCTCTGCAGATTTGTTCTTTTCTTTTATCCTATGTCGCCTCACCTTGAGGTTGGTAAATCTGTCTATCACATTTTGGTGGTCAAGTTTCTCAAGCATTTCTCAACTGACATCACAGCCAGGTGCTGGAGTTTGCTTTGACCCATGGTCCTTCTCAGCCAGGTATGGAGCTGACTCAAGACACTAAAAGCCCTTTCACAGCTACAGCTGCTAGCTGGGTTTGTTAGGGCAACCTGAATAACAGTTTTCAGTGTGGGGACGATCTGATTATCCAGAAGATTGTACAATGTTAACATATCTGGGATGGCACCAGCCTCATTCTTGAGCTTCAAAAAGTTTTTGGCAACCGTGACTTCCTCTGACTGAAGCTCAATATGGTAATGCAGTGCCAGGGCTGACAACCCAGTTTGTTTTGCAGATTCTGTACAGCAGCTTTAATATAGGGAGAACACAACTTCCAGATTGTACGAGTAAAATTAGTTTAACAGTTTCTGTTTTGCCTGTGTCCCGAATTCGAAAATGTTGAGCAACAGAACAAACCAACAGAGGCTCAGGAGAGTGCAATCAGACAAGGAGTTTATTAAACACACGCAGGAGGAGAAGTATACAGCACCACACCAGCAAAACGTCTCCTGCTAAGAATACACGTGGAAGTGTTTTATAACATCAGGGTTCACGCCCCTTCTCGCTTCGATTACAGATCAGATACATCGATTTGCAGTAAATGGTACATCTTAAATGGCTAAAAACAGACACCAAAGTTCCCTTTTCTATAACACCTTCCATACATGGCAATAAATTTCAAGCCTACATGGTCCCTGAGGGCTTGTCCTCTTCTTGACGGGTCTTCTGTCATCTGTTACCAAGTAGACTAAAATGCAGTCAGAAGCTAAATGAGTTTCAGGCCTTTGGTCTGGCAGGTTTTTGGATTATATGTGTTTGTAAGCGTGTATGTGTCTATCCTTCTATGCTCCAAGTCACCCACAATATATCGACTGAGACATCGCGCTTATCGAAGCTTGAAACCTTCAATAGACTGAGACTGAGCATCAACTCTGAATAAAGCACAGACATGCAATGTGTGTATAAACTGACTAGGGCTGCACCTGTAAGAAAAAGGTTAATAGCAGTAAGTTTCATAAACATCTTTAATGCAATATCAATGCTGTAAGGTATATTATTAATGCAATGTTAATAATGCAGGTTATATTGTTGCAGTAAAATAATTTCTGTATCTCCACACCTGTTAGTACTCCCTGTCTGTTTTCTTACCTGGTTCTTCCTGATCTTGTACTTTCTCCTCATGTTCTCCTCTTTCCTCTCTCCCTCTTTGGACTGACAATCATACACAAATAGATTGTATTCAATTAGATTTAAAAAAAATATATATCAAGATCACTAATAAAAAAGTCCTCTCTCACTGTACTTTCAACCAAAAGGCAAATAACCAAAGCACATGTACAACTAATAAAGGATATAAATATTGAAACACTGATCCAACATTATCCTTTATTGACGGATCATTTGATCTTACACTTTTACCTGAATGTGGCTCCTGTTTTTGAAAAAACGTCCTCATATCCAATATGAACCTGGCTGTCTCTCTGTACACACACACACACACACACACACACACACACACACACACACACACACACACACAACAGGAGTTATAAGGTTAATGCGCATCCAGTCAGTTAGCTAGTTAGTACCTTGGGTTCAATATCGGCACATATGATAAAATAACCAGTTTCTCTCATTATATTTCAAACAAGACAGTGGTAACAGCAGCAGGCTATGGATAATGTTAAGTTTTAGATTTTAAATAGGCTGTATAAATTTCAATGGGAGCAACAGGACGGTCAAATATCGCTGAATTTACTACAGATTAGGACGGATTGTAGGGTAGCAAACATAGTCAGGAAACACGTTTTCAACACAGCAGGTTACCTGGGTGTAATGTTTTTCAGCTAAAAACAAACATGGTCTGACTCCTACCTAACTATATAAAGAGTAACTGAAGGTTAAATGCTGAAGCACCCCCAAAAATGGGCTAAAATCGCCCCTGGTTACACTCCTGTGTATTTAAGTCTTGTGTCTCTTACTGTTGTCAGGTCGTCTGCTTATGTTCCCCCCCTTGTAGTCACAGTCATAGTTATAGTCATAGTCACAGTTAAAATCATAGTCAAACTCATAGTCTAGTCTTAGTTGTCGGTTTTGGTTTTGTTATTCATGTATCAGCCTAAATAAAGGCTTGCTTTTGTTTTTCAACCTCAGGAACCATCAAGTTGTTCTCTAAAAGTGAACACGAACTTTTTTTTTAAGTGCTTTAAAAGTGCAAAAACCCACAGCTACAAACATCTGACTGACACTACTACCTTCTAGGTATCCTATAGAAGATTCTCATTGCATCACTACATGCAACATGCAGCTTCTGCATGCAACAGTGATTGTAAGAGGACCACAAGGGGGCAGTACATAGCGGTGTGCAATACGTTTCAAAGCAGGGGCGGGTGTCCTGCAGGTTTTAGATGTGATCTGATCCAACACAGCTGATTTAAATGGCTAAATTACCTCCTCAACATGTCTTGAAGTTCTCCAGAGACCTGGTTATGTACTCATCATTTGATGCAATGGTATTTGCCTGCACATAGAGCTTACAGTGCTGTCTGTATCATCATCATCATTCATTTCATCAGTAATAAAGCATGGATGGTATCTTTTTAATCAGACTTACACTTTATTTATAAATTTGATTAAAAATAAATATGATTTACTATTAGCTAAAACATACAGATAAACTTTTGATAAATATTTGCAGCTCTGGAGGCCAGTATCCCTGAATTGGAGAGTTTGCTTCAAACCCTTGAAAAACCCCTATCTAGCCAGGCCCCTGTAGCTGATTGTAACGCTTGCTGACCCCTGGCAAGCTGTCCCAAGAAAACTGTCCCAAGCACAGGACCGCTGGGTGATGGTGATGAGGAAGCATAGTCTTAAACAGAAGCTCCAGAGGTAGCACCAACATGTTCATGTGTCTTCTCCACTCGGCGACACACCATCCAAGGATTAAATTCCAGTAATTGGCGATTCTGTTCTGAGATGTGAAGCTAGAAACACCAGCAACCATAGCCAATTGTCTTCCAGAGGCCAGAGCCTTCAATGCGCATATTAGAGTCAAACCACAAACTATATCACTCTTTCACAATAAATAATAACGCGCGCAAGTTGTTTCAGTGATAACAAACTATATTAATTATAGATAATGCTGTTTATCAACAGTGAAGGCATGGATGTCAACAGATTAACACAGGTGAAACTGCCCCTGACTAGATCTTGCAGAGTGAAAAAACACAAAACAACCACTCGAGGGCCAACTGCCGAACAAAAAACACCTAATTCCATCATATTACAATAGCTATATCAAGCTATATAGTTTATGTCTTCCATATTTCCAACCATATCCATAATCACATACTGTGTATGCTACCATTGTATGTAGTGTATTATCTTACTTTTTTCATTGATTGTACTTATTTGTATTTTTGTATTTCCTTCTGATATCTGTACCTGAGCTGAGGTGACGCAAAAATGTCCCCGTTGTGGGATCAATAAAGTCTTATCTTATCTTATCTTATTGAGGGAAATTTAAAACTGCTGGCTAAGGGTAAATGTAAATTCACTAAAATCCTAATTCCAAGCAGTAATGACACCTGGTTACATTAATCAGAGGACACTAAAATCAATATTGAAAGGATGACTTTGCCAAAACAATGTCGGACTCTGTAGTTTTCTCTGGTCCCCTCCCCAATTGGACCACGAATGACAAGTTTAGCTGCATGTTCTCCTTAAATTCCTGTCTGCCTGAGTGGTGTCCCACAAATGATGTGGGCTTGATAGATAATTGGGAAACTTTCTGGAGGAAACCTCCCTTATTAGGAGGGACCGCATCCATCCCATTTTGGATGGAGCAGATCTCATGTTTAGAAATCTGGCCAAATTAATCAAAACCTCCCAAACGTGACTATCCAGAGTTGGGACGAGGAAGCAGAGTTGCAGTCTTACATGCCTCTCTGCAGCTTCTCTCATCCTGTTATCCCCAGAACCCCATCCCCTTAGAGACTGTGTCAGCTCCCAAATAGACAAGAAACAAACTAAAACCCTGCAAAAAATGACTGAAACATAAGAAATCACAATGAAAGAGCAATACAGTACATGTGGTCAGGTCTGTCATGCCCCAATCCTGGTTTTGGCACCACTGTAAACAAATGCACGACAGTCCCGACCACATGTTCGCACTTTTCAGTACACTTTTTTATTGCGGCTGTTGACTTACACACGCGGCTGCGGTTTTTCAGCAGATGCAGTGGGTGCCCATATTATTAATGTGACTGCTGCGAATTTCTTTGTTCGGCTTTAAAAGTGATTCCGATGCTAAACATGACTTCCACATGACTTTTCTGCCAGGTAACTTGCGCCCCACCTGTCAGACTTCTGCCCCACACAGGGGGGGCGCATGATAGGTTTGTAGCTTGAACCTATCCGCTGGAACGTTGAAGACAATATAATTACACAGCAAAGCAAGACACGAGTAGGCAAAGTTCTTCATGTTACTCATGCATGAGGGAGTCCTGCCTGGAGCCAAGTGTCGTTCCACCACTTGACCTCCGTCAGACTCTCAGCCAGGTCCCCCATAGCACTCCTTTTATTGTGGTTACATGAATATGCATAGGGTCATTAACATATAACATCTTACATAGGTATACATGTGAACAAAGAATACTGTGTGTGTGTGTGTGTGTGTGTGTGTGTGTGTGTGTGTGTGTGTGTGTGTGTGTGTGTGTGTGTGGTCAAGATGTGACCCTGTGAAGACTCCCCAAAGGCTGGTGCCAGGAGTCTAGGGCTCCATCTGAACAAAAGGCTCTTATACTTAAAGAAATATACGTGTGTTTGCTAAACCATATATCAGCAAAAGAGAAGATACGACCTCTCCTAGGAGGTGTGTGATCTATGCCAGAATACTCTGTAGAGGAGTGAACGCACTCCCCTCTTCCTGCTACACAGAGTTGTTACAGACCTCCTATGATGAGACATTCTTCCAATCTACAAATGATTATATACTTCTAAGCATATATGGTTAAATATTTCTAAGCATAAATGACAATCAACAATACAAAACCTAACAGCGCACCACACACTTTGAGAATTACTGGCATAACCAAACGGAAAAAGTTTATAATTGTGAGACTACATTTCATAGTTAGCATCAAATTAGTGGCTTTAAAAAGTTAAAGAAGAAAGTAAAAGCAGAAGAAAATGCACATTTAAAAAAGCAGCATAATATGACATTACTCTACAGTAGGGATGGGTATCGTTTAGGTTTTATCCGATACCGGTGCCAAATCGGTACTTTTGAAACGGTGCCGGTGCTCAAACGGTGCTCAAACCGGTGCTTAAAGAATGGAGAACACAAAATTGGTCCAAAAACCTCTCATGTTCAGCTGTTTTTTGTAAAAATATAACAATGTTAGCCTTTTCTGCAGCTATGGGGCATATATGGCATCACTCTTGGCTGGAAGCAGTGCTTAAACAATGGAAAAAACACAAACTTTGTCCAAAAACCTCTCATGTTTAGCTGTTTTCCACTTTTTCTTTGGTCATTTTATCCTTTTTAGCCAGGGTGAAGGGAGTATCTGCCATCAAACAAGAAGACAGCTGCATGTAGCTATGATGATGTTTGCTAGTTCACCTTACATGCATTAATGTAATAACGTGGTCACGCAGAGAAGAACGGCTGCTGACACCATCATCCGTCATCATTTCTGCTACACTGGCAGGGCTAGGGGCCAGGACTCTCCTCTTCGTGTTTTTGGGGGATGTTGCATAACAGGCAACCCACCGGCAGTAGATGTGCTCGGTGTGAGATCTCGCAGCAAGCTATCAAATACGGTGCATTTCTCGGCTTTTAAAAAAAAACGCTATGCGTCGCCAGGTGTTTCATCGGATTTGAGGTGTTACCTCCTTTGACAGTATCACAGTATCAGCTTAAAGCACTTGTTGCAGGCTGCTGAGTTTGCATATTTTGCTATGAAGTACAGCCAGACTTTTGACCGCTTCGCCTTGGGCATTTTTAATCTGTAGCTCTGCTCTAACAGAACGTACGTACCTGGCCCCGCCTACTATCCTCGGAAACGTAAAATGATTGGCTAGAATCTAAAGTGTATCACAGCTCAGGAAAAAAAAGCACCGAAATAAAGCACCGAAATGTGCGCTGCTTTTCGGTCTGGTTACTACCGTTTATGTCAGAACCGGTGCCATCATGGCACCGGACACCGGTACCCATCCCTACTCTACAGTATATGTGAAAAAGGTGAGATTGTGTGTTTGATAAGATTGAAGCAATGAGCAGTAAAAGCAGAGTAGAAACCATACAAGTCAAGTTTCTCCAAAATGAACTAAAAGCAGCTTTACGAATATTCATTGCTGTATTTGCTGATGTGGCAGTGAGAAGAAGAGGAGATGAGTACTCTACAGTGGGTTTCGTTCTTCGTGTGCATTTACACTAAAGGTATATGAGTTCTGTATATTGTATGATTTCTTGTATTATATAGAGTTAAGCAGTCTGTTTTTTTTGTTGGGTTTTTTGTTGTTGGTGGTGGGTGGTTGTATCTTTATCTCGAAGGCAAATAATTCTTTTTTTCCTTTCCCATTGTCACAGGGATTTATTTTGTATTTTGAAGGTTGTCTTGTTAGGCTGGTGATTATAAGTTAGTGTGTTATTTTTATTTAGGTTTTAGTGGAGGTTAAGGTTAGCCATTACTTATCATCTGTGTCCTTGTTTTCTGTGTTTGGTTGCTTGTCTCGTCTGTCATGTGTTTCAGGTCTCTTAGGCTCATGGTGTCATGTCTAAGTCTCCATGTTTCCTGTTTTATTTTGAAAGAGGTCTTGTGTTCTGTGTTCATTGTTGTAGTTTCACTTTCCCTGGTGGCGTTGCCATGCTAATTTGTATCAGCTGTATCCCCAATTGTTTCCCGTCCCCTGGTCATGTATTTAGTCTGCGTGCCTTCCTTTGTTCATTGTCATGTCGTCTGTGCTAACTACCCCACATCACGTCACAGTTATCCTAGCCGTGATCCTAGTTATTTTCAGAGCTAAAGTCGTACTTCTGAGTTATGGTTATTGTTTTGTTATAGAGTCGTAGTTGCAGTTTTTTTCAGTTCTCTCACAGTTTAGTCTTCTAAGTATATGTTTTGGTTTTCCCTCATTCTGCCTTATTTCATGCTTGTGAGTATCAGCTCCAAAATAAAGGCGCGCCTTGTGTTCAAGTTTAGTTTTGTCTTCTTGCCTTTGTCCGCACCTGGGTCCTCCACACACTCCGCAGACCGTGACAGTCAACGTGAGGTGATATATTTAAGCTCTCTTCTTCTCACTGGTGTTTCTGTTTTTCTACTTCAATTAATCTCATTTTACTGTCAAATTAATTACAGTTACTCAAAGTGAAGCTTCATCTTGGACTGTAAAGTTGCCATCCTCAGTGAAAGGTCTCCTTGGTTCATGTGTGGTGATCCCTTGCTCTTATAACTACCTGCAATGTTTGTGTCGTATGATATGTATCACGAAAAGCATCCTTGTGCAAGTTTATCACATATCTCTTTGATTTTTTCTTTCTCATTTAATAAACATGTCCTCAGTTTCCAGGTTTATCCAATATTTCTGTCATTGGTAATATTCTGTAAAAATTAAGATGACCCGGTTATAAATATGTTTGATATCTATTTTGTTCATTATTTGTGTTCAGTAATATTGTTTTATTGTATTTTTTTGTTTGTTTGTTTGTTTGTTTGTTTTTATGAGTTGCTGTGGGTAATCAAATACCACAGTAGTTAAACTGCATAATGATGGTCTTTGAGCACACATCCCACTAAAGGACACTGGGAACTTTTGACCATGCTTTTGTCACAAATGTGCACATCAATAGCCCACGGAAGGAAATTTTGTAGAGCTTTTTCTGGAGCTCAATATGGGATAAGTGTAGGTACAGTGAACAACAATACATGATGACACTCTTCTTTTTTGCACCAATGAACAGATACCGGTCCCACTGTGAGGCTGATGCCCTTCTATAACCCTGCCCTTCTCTGCTTGTGTAACAACCTCTGTGCTGCTATCTCCTCCTCCACTTTTGAAACTGTGTTTGAGGACGCATAAAGGCCTCTTTTTTTTAGAACTGTGTGCTAAATTTCACCTTTTGTGTGTCAAAAATGGGAAAACTTTGGACGCTCCATGACTCCTTCAGTACTTAGTGAGAATATTAATATTTGTCACAAGATGGTGCTGTAAGGCAAAAAAGAAATAAATCTTTTTTTAAATTTACAGTTTAATGAGATCTTCATTGATTAACATTTCAGTTACAATGTGATGCTGCTGCTTATATTAGAGTGGAGGTGATTCAAAAAATAATAATACAATCAACAATATTAAAACATACTCACAATATAATTTGCAACCAAAGGTCAGAATGGAAATAAGTTCCAGCAAAGGGCAGTCAGGGTATGGCTAAATGGAGGTTGTGGCTAATGCAGGATTATATGACTAAGGCTAAGAACAGTGAACAATCTTGCAAGAACAATAGAAGTTAAGCCTGAACACTAGTTTCTCACTTTAATTCGCAAACTAGCCAAGGAGTGCATCAATATGAGGCACATATGTGAAATGGTTTGTGTAGGAAGATAGATGGGAGGCATGTGTGAATAACACAGAGTTCATATGAAAAGAGATTCTCTCGGCATAAACACTGAGGAGGAACTGAAACCAGATAAGCTGGATCACCTTTTTTTCTTCCTTTTTCTTAAATGAGCTCAAAGATAAAATGTCTTTCTTTTGGCATTGTGCATGTCCAGTGAAATAATTCTATAAGATACAATATTTTAATTGCTTCAGGCCTATCTTGGTAATAAAAAGTTCAGACAAAAGCAGAAATAGAACATCTTTGACTTTCTTAGCTGTAGACTTTGTTCAAGTATAGTTAATCCAGTCATGGCAGTATCACACTAATGTGTGTCTCTTACACATCACCACTACAGCTACTTCTGCTGAGCAGAAACAAACAAACAAATGAGCAGAACATGAGAGATAAATGTATTACCACAATATTTTGGGGGGCAAAAATAAAGAACAAAATCGAAACATTTTTTCACCAAAATTGAAAGTAGCCTCAATAGTGATCTCACAGAAAAATATTTAAGTACTAATTTGCTAATTCAAAAATACTGAAAATAATGTAATTCATCTTCACTCTGTGGCATATGAGACAAAAGATAGATTTTGTTTGTGATAAAGTGGATGCAGTGACTATTAAAAGCAGAATGTAAACCACAGAGGTGTGGACTCGAGTCACATGACTTGGACTCGAGTCAGACTCGAGTCATTAATTTTATGACTTTAGACTTGACTTGAAAAAATGTTCTAAGACTTGTGACTTGACTTGGACTTTTACACCAATGACTTGGGACTTGAATTGGACTTGAACCGGTTTACTTGAAAAGACTTGATATTTTACCCCAAATACAAAATTTAGCATGCATATTATATAGAGATTGAAAATGTGACGTCATTCACGGGTAGAACCGCAAAGGATTCTGGGAACTCGTGGCAAGCGGTACTAGCGCACGCAGGCTTTCAATTAAAATCAGTTATACAGCGATAAAAAGAAACACAAGAAGCCGTTGTATTATTAACTGCAATAGCCGGTCGCATGACAGCCATGGGAAGCCGACGGGTAAAGAGATCGGTTGTTATCGGATTACCTCGTTGAAGAGAAATTGTTCGAGCCATGTTTCCGAAGTAACAAAGAGGCGACTGGATTGCAGCCATTCAAAGACCAAATATAACGTCCCAGAACCCTCCAGCTCACAGGTTAGTCTGCTCCAAGCATTTACACAAAGGTCAGTGTTTTTTAGTAGTTAATATGTCACTTTCATAACATAACTGGTGATATAGGTTACAAGCAAGTCTGGCGCTGAACAGAAATTGTCGCGCTATGCTCCTTTATTTATTGTGCATAAATAGTGAATTGTCCTGACACAATATTGCGTTTCGCCTCTGTTATTATGGTACATTGACAAAAACATATACTTTTATTCACAGGATAAAACAGGTTTTTTGTATCACTAATTGCCCAGTACGATTACAGCATACAGTATTATTGTCACTGCTACATTTCTGTGATGCTACCAGAAATTATTTCCACTACTAATTAATTACCGTTGAGCTCAAAGGTCCTATTAATAAACGGTTAACGAATGTGTATTTATGACGACGATTTGTGAGACTGGTAAACTTATGATACGTACGATGGTCTTTCGTTCTACACGGTGCATTTCAAGGTCCTGCACCCATCCGTCGGTAAACTGTACCTGGGCTTGTTGCAGTGACCGGAAGTTACTAAACTTCATGAGTGTATGCACTCACTCCAAGAACCGTATGATTATAAATATGCATATAAATATGCTACGATGAGATAGCTGACTTCATCTAACTAGCAAATGTTGTCCAGGCTACGTTGGTGATACAGTTTTTTTTAATGTGTATGATATTTTTGTCATGCGATTTTAAAGCCGGTCCTACAACCGCATCCAAGAATGACATGCAGCTTATCTCAGAACTGTCGGTGAAAATTATTCTTGGAGCTAGGTTTAATTGAGCTGCATTTTAAAGAGGTGCAATTTCACAATTTGTGTATATTTTCTAAGTTCACTATTTTGTCATGTGTTGAGAAAAACACAGATTTTAAAATTACATGGTCTAATATTTACATTTAGCATAACTGCAACATTATTTTTTCGTTGTTTTTTTTTTTTTTAAAGACTCGAAAGGACTTGAAATTCAAAGTTTCAGACTTGTGACTTGACTCGGACTTTTACACCAGTGACTTGAGACTCGACTCTGACTTGCCTGACATTACTTGAGACTTGACTTGAGACTTGAGGATAAAGACTAGAGACTTGCAAAACAATGACTTGGTCCCACCTCTGGTAAACCATACAAGTCACTGTAAAATGCCGGCAAAGCCACTTTACTTTGCGCTTTTATTTTGAAGAGTACCTTAGCACTTCCTCTTTTATTGTGTCAGACTCCCTGTTCTGTTCTCAGTGAAACGACACAAACACGTTGCTTCAGAGTGAGTAAGGCATTTATTTTTTGAAAATACTCATGCAAAACCATGTATTTTATTTACCTGTCACATGCTATAACTTTGGAAAGTTTACACAATGTGGTTGAATTCGTTTTTTGTGTATATGCATCTCATTTGTTTGTGGTGTGGAAAGACTGGCTAAGAGATGCGCATGGAGGAGGTTGCTAGCTGGTTCAGCATGATTAGCACCCTTGGAACCAGAAAGAGGTTGGTTTAATAATTGCAAATGATTGTTTATGTATTTAAGAGACAGAAAGGTTATCGTTAATTCATTTTATTAAATGCTGTAACATAAATTGTTTAAAAGCGATTGATTTATGTCAATGTCACGATTTGAGTTCATCAAAATAATTTTCTATATAGTAAAATGTGAACATTTCTGCACTTTGTACTTAAATGTTTAATGGTATTTGTTTGTGCATCTTTATAGTTTTCACGGTGCCATATTGTCGGTGGTTTAAAGAGGAGAGAATAAAGTTGCATCAGTCATAGCTCTCTGCGTCACGAGTGGTAATTCCAAGTGGACAGCTACAGTCACCTCTTATCTAAAGGAAATAAAAGCAGCCACACCATGTTTGTTAAGATGGTATTGCAATGATCTTTGCTCTTCAGGTTTTTGTCCTGTTCATAGTTCTTGTCCAGAATATTTTCAGTATTAGTTAAGCTTTTCTGTATTTTGCCATTCATTTAGGCTCTTCTTGTCTTATTGGCTGTTTTATTTCTGTGCTTCACTTTATCATATTTCATTGTGCACTTTTATCACAGATCCCCAAACAGAAAGCTCATCTTAGACAGTTGATGTGCCATTCTCAGTGAAAGGTCTCCTGGGTTGATTAGTTGTGATCCTCTGCTCATATAACTACTAGGGGTGCAACGATACACAAAATTCACGGTTCAGTTCGGTTCGATACTTTGGTGTCACGGTTCAATATTTTTTCGATGCAACAAAAACTGTTCATGCCTTTTTAATTTGTCATTTATTAAAATTATAAATATATATTTTAACTCAAAAGTACAGTTTTTAAATTTAATGTTGCTGAAATAACAAAGTAATAAAAAAATAAATATCAGATCACGAAATCACTCATCTTTGGAAAAGAGAGTTTATTACAGAGAAATGTCTCTTTCCAAAATAAAAGCTATACTATACGCTTCTTCTGGGCTATATTCTCAGCAGCATATTAAACATATCAGGTCCCCATAAGGAGAATCATGTGCTAACGGCTGTCTAAATGACTCGGGTAAAGTTTGTAGCATGCGTGCTTGTTGTTTTTGTCTGCTTCCACTTGTCTTTGCACTAGGATGATGTCGGAGTAAATGTGCAGTCATATTCATTGTGTTCCCACTAGTGCTGTCATCGTTAATCTCGTTGAAATGACGTTAACCCCACAACACGGCAAATCTCTGTTAACGAGCTACCGCGGATCGCCCCGTGCATGGGGCTGGACGGCCAACACGTTAACGAGCTAACTGCGCTAACGCAGTAGTTCCCACCATGTAATTGAGCATTGCGTGGCACATCCAACATACTATTTTGCTTTAGTCCTTACCTTCAGGGTCATGCTTCACATGAAAACCAAAATAGTTCCAAACACCAGATCTGAATTAGGGTGGGGGAGGTTCAATTTGCCATGTTGCAACGAGAGCTTAACTTCTGTCTGGCTAGCTTGCCCTGCGCTCAGTGAATCTGCGTTCGACTACACCGCCTAGGCTGCACTGTCGAGCGCAGATCCACTGAGCGCTCAACACAGACAGCATCGTCAGAAGAAAAGTTGATAAAATAAATTAAAGATTTTGTATTGTTCGATACATATGCGTACCGAACCGAAAGCACTGTATCGAACGGTTCAGTATCGATACGAGTATCATTGCACCCCTAATAACTACCCAGAACCAGAGGGGAAGGTCAGAAAACTCAGATGGATTTGTAATAAATGTCCATAATCAAGTCATCTAAAACTCTGGGACAGTTTCGAAATCTGAGAAAGGTGCTGGGAGACCTCAACAACTGTGTTTGGCATTTCTGACTATTTTAGGTTTAGTGAAAGCGAATGGATGGATGGATGGATGGATGGATGAAACAGGTCTGTGTCATGGCTGTTTGCGGGCAGGCAGGAAAAAGGACCCAAAATGCAGACTCGTGGAGGTGGAATTTAAGCTAAAAAACCGACTGCTTTATTGCAGGCTTAAATTAGGAAATGGAACAGAACGATGAGGGCATGAAACTGAACTAAACTGGTCAGAATGAGGATACGATGTGACGACAAGCAGGAGCAGACACAGACATTGAATACAAGAGGAAAGCAGGGCAAAGGGAAAACACCTGGAAGACGCAGCTGACATCAACAGGACAGGGAGACACCAAACTAGAAACGCTAATGTAGGGCACAGACTGTCAAAGTAAAGCAGGAAACAAACTGGCACAGAACAAAAACAACATTAAACACTAAATCATAAAATAACAATACATAAAACACTTGGTCACCGACCCAGGACCGTGACTGTCTGATCCAAGGCATTCATACTGATGCCATTTTGCTTTCATTTGATTTACTTTAAATCATACATGAAAAAAATTAATAAATTTTGTATTTCTATACAGATCTTTACAGATTATGGCAAAATATGCTCTCTTTATAGTCCCTGGCAGTACTCTTGTGGACAAAAGTTTCTGAATTGCAAAATATGTTTCATAACTACCTTATTATTTTCACATTGTCACATAACAACACCTCTTTCTAAGAATATTATTTAAGAATATATATGTATCAATTTTTTTAACTGTATTTTAACGTAAACATTTGGAGAAATACAACTTTAAGAAGGAGAAGCTGTTGATCACTTATCATTCACCATAGATAACACTAAAACATGTGTTTTTAGTGCAGACACACTCTTTGACATCCACTTAAACCAAACAATCACAAAACCCCTTCGGGCTTCACAAATAGCAAAGCTATCTGTTTTAAGATTCACTTTAAGTAGTTTAAAGACGCTATATACCTCAAATGCTAAATTAAAACCTTGAATTAATTTATTGTGTAGAGTAAGAAGTTATACTTCGATCATGCACTGGGCTCATATTAGAAGAATAATGGAGCTTTGTGCCTCCTCCCCCCCTCTGTGTCGCACTGTGCAGTTTAAAGGCTTGTTGAAATCGGTGGCTAAAGGCGGAAAGGTCAGAGTTGACACTGTTTGCCAGTTCCATGCATTCACTTTCTTCCACTGGCTTTTGATGACTCCAGTGTGACTCCAGGAGAATTGAGGAGGAATAGATGGGCAGGAGTGAAAAACAGAGCAGGTAGCATATGCCTGATTATTCACCTCCACAGACAGAGTTGGCGGTGGGGGGTTGCCTGCAGAGTTGTAATATGACACCACTATTATAAAAACATCATTTTTTTAAATTTGCATTTTCTTTATAAATCGATAACTTACTTACGTATAACATCAATGGATACAGCGTTTTGTGTGTAGGAAAAGCTTTTGTATTGTGGCATTTCAATCCTGAAGTAAAAAGGTCCAACATCAGTGCTCCGGACACTATCCAGTAGCATCGTGCAGTTCCGTGTTCTCAGTTTTCCCAGAAATTGAGTTCGTTTTTTGTACTCCACAGGCAGTTTCCGTTTTTGGATAGAGGTTGCCACAACCTTGTTCCCTTTCTTGCAGAATCCTAACCAGCTGTTTATGATCTTTTTGGAGCTAGGTCTGGGGTAATTATAGGTGCAGGGAATAACCACACTTTTGGCTTTTGGCTGACTGGACATCATGAATCACTAATAAAAAAGATAGCATTGAATTATACTATTATGTTGTGTTATGTAGAAAGTAGTGTGCGGTTCCACCACATTAAAGTTAGACACTCACCAAAAAACATCAGAAATGAAAGGCACAACTTTAGTTCCATCACTGATGAGGACCTGAAAATAAAATAGTTAAAAAGCATAAAGGAGTGATAAAAAAAAAATACACATAGGTGTATTAAAGGCAGATTTCCACTGCTGTACTTTTTGCAAATATTTCAGTTATTCACTCACCTCTGAATCTGTTTTAATCACTGACTGAACTTGTAGTCCTTGTGAGATTTGGAGTCGTGTGAGATTTGGATGCCATATTTATAGTCTATTTTTACGCTCAAAAACTGTGTTACCAATTTTGTTTTTTGATTGCTCATACCATGTGTTCACCAGCAGATGCTTTTGATACCAAGAAAGTTGTGAAATGTAGCCAGCAGTCTGGCATTTAACTTGTTACATTTTGGTTAGTCTTTTTGCAAGCAAATGAACATTTCAGAGAACACTGAGACCCAGGAGTGCACAAAAGCTACAGTTTCATGAAAAATACCATGTGACAAATTACAAAGATGTGTATACAAAGATGTGTTGTTTAAAAAAAGGCTCTCATGTGATGTTACTGCAGGCCTTTTTAAAACTAAAAGCTGCATAATGATGTAATGAACTGTTCATTTATAATGTTACCACATCTAAATGTGGTACTAGAAAAGATACATTTACCACATTTAAATCAGAGGAAGTAAGTGTTTCTTGTCCTAGCTTCCTTTGTTGTATGCATTGTGTTACATTTTTAAGTCAACATTCTACATAATATAACCCTCTCATAGAAGATGTAGAATATTCTTTATTGTAAGTATTTTTCATTGATGGCCAATTAAGTATGTTTCTCTGGACACAGTTTTCTTGTTAGTGTTTATAAAGTAAATGTGTAAATAATGAATGTAACTAACTTTTCTACATTTGAAGATAATATTGACCTGTACATTTCTTTAGTTTAGTGCATGAAAACAGCCTGTGCAATACTTTTTGTAAATAGTCAATGGTGCAATAGACCTCAATACTTGAAATGTGCAATTCACTTGTATTTTTATTTTTATTCCTATTTATTCTATTTATCCCCTTTGTATATTTTATTTATATTTGTCTCTGTATTTATATGTGTGTGTGTGTGTGTGTGTGTGTGTGTGTATGTATATATATATATATATATATATATATATATATATAATATTCTGTAACTGTAACTTTTGTCGGTGCTGTGCTTTTTGGAAATCGAATTTCCCAGAGGAACCCACCTGAGGGATTAATAAAGTTCTATTTTATCTTGTCTTATCTTATCTTAATCCCATCTATGATGATGAGCCAGTGCCAGTAATCAGGGCACTGATACAGCCAAGGTCGAGAACATTGAGTCGTCAGCACAATCTTGTCAGGCTCCTTGTATTTACTTTCAATGTCGGTTTACATGAAAATATCAGTGAATGGACTTGAATGGGTTTGTTTCAATGATGAGATCTTACTTCTGCTTGTGGCAAGATTACCTTGAATTATTCGAACATCAATCAGTGCTTCATTTTTAATGCCCTTTGAACTGGCTAAAAGTGGATACAAGGACACGTGTTGTTTGTCTTGAACTTGGTTTTGAGTCCAAGAACATCCAAACATTACATTTCGCTGCTAAATGCAATTAAATGTATGCAGCCAATACTTTCAGTGATACTAAAATAATGTACACTCCGTCATGACTGTATATTCTTCAATTTATCTGAATAGTCAGTGCATGTAGATAACAGAGTTTTCACTACACTTCTTAAGTAATGCAACGTTCCAGGACTTCTGCCTCTCAGTAAGCATTGCCCATCAAAGTTAAAACAGAAAGCAAAAGGTATTAGCAGCAGTTACAGTTTCACTCAGTTTAAATTACAAATAGCCTCTACACATTTTCGCTAATTCTCTTTAAAACTGCAGTGCATCCATCTTTTTCAACCCTTTAAATAAGTTTCAGCAGACATGACACAGGATGTACCCAAAGTGAATGTAATTTTCACCCCTCACTTCTGTATTTTAACTAGTTTAGTTAAAATGGGTTCCAAAGTTCCAACGAAAAGAGAACTCCACTCAAGCGATATTGCCGCAAAGTTGCAAAACTGATGCTTGATTTCATTTCCTTAGTTACTTGGTGGTGTAACACTGGCAGGTTTATTTACCAAGGTCAAAGACACTGATGTAAAGCAAAAAAAAAAAAAAAAACTGCATAAGATCAAGTATATTAATAAAGTTGCTGTTTTTATTTATTGCTACAGACTATTTGGCAAAGTTACTGTCATCAGTATTGGTTACAGTATTGTTATGCTCACCAGCATATATTGCCTGTATTAGGCAAACTGGGCAAGAACATTGCAATGGCAGATTTCTTAAAAAGAAAAAAACCCCAAAGCATTTGACAAAAAAATGAAATCCTTCCTAATTTTCAATCCTAACAGGTTTTCATTCTCCAATTACACAATATGCCACAAGTAAGGCTAGGAGAAGACTTTTTCTGACAAAGGTAATGTTGTTAGGGTTGGAGAAAGATTATTGTTACTGTGTGTCTACTGTTCCCCATCTCTAACACTGACATCTCACTTATGATTTTATGCTATATCATTTTTACATAAATTCATGTTTTGAAACAACATTCTTGTCTGACCATCTGAAGGTCTGCAATCACAAGTACGCAAAAAAGGAATTATCATTGTTTTGCAATGCTGTGCAGGCTTTTTTTTTTTTTTTTTGGTCATTTAGAGTGTTTTCACACTTTCATCCTTCAGTTGAACCCACAGCGACTAGTCAGGGGTTTTTTGGGCATATGTGAACACTCTCAAAAAAGACAAAAAATATTAAGACCTGCATGAAATGTATAGAGGCACATAGTAATGCAAACACATGAACATGTGTAGAAAGCATCGTACACTAATGACATGCAGCTGTCCTTCTAAGTTCTGTAATCCACATTTGCATATATATTGTCTGCACAACTGCTGTTTGGAGCCAAGTGATTTGTTGGAGCCTGCAGAGACAAGAGGTTACATAAAAGTTGGCTTTAGTCATTTTTATCTTTGCTGTTAACTTCTTGGGACAGTAAAACTTGTGTCAGTGTGGGCATTGTACCTTGACATTGATGTAAACAGGATCATCAATAGCTTTCCCTTCAGGCAGCTTCTTAGTTTGTCTGTCACAACTGACTTCTCTAAAAAGAACAAAAAAAGAAAGAGAGCAAGAAATTAAAAATGCCAGGTTGGGGAAAAGGTCATCAGAATTTTGTCACTGTGCAACAAATAAATGCATAATTATATCCTGATAACACAAATGTATCAAATGGTACAACACCAAATTACAATAATTACTTTTGGATTCATCATAATGACACATTCAATTAAAAATAAAAGAAATGTCAAGCTTCTTAGATGGGTACACATGTATGGTATACTTTTTCCATTAATGCAAACCTTTTGGGTGGGTTTGATAGTGCTCTGCTAAAGTTTGCATAGTATCCAGAGTCCTCCCTGGTGAGACTGCGTGACCTGGGACAATTATGATTACTGTTATTGCGGTTGTTTGTACATGATAACTAAAATTTAAACAAGGTTAACATTCGAAGCACTCTGGTATGTTTATGATAAATGAATATAATCTGCTTTGGATTATTTCTCTCTCGTACTGTACATATGCTTCACAGAAAGTTAAATTTCCACAGTTAAATGTCTTTTGATTACATAAATGCTTTGCTTTACATACCACACATTTGCCTGAAAAGTATCCAGATGATAAACTATGTACATCAAGTATATCAATCTGGGAAATAAAGCTCATTCAAGTTTGCTGCTTGTAGGCCACACATTCGGTTTACAAATGATGGAAAAGTTACCTCTTGTATTTTATAAAAATAAATATCCCAGCAACAAGAAGAATGATCACCACAAGAACTGCTGCAGGGATGGCTACAGACAGTATTGTTGCATGGCTCGTGTCGTTTTCATTTGCTTTTGCTGCAAAAAATAATACGTTCAGTAAAGAAAGCTGAAGTACAGAGGGTGACATACTCAACAAACTGTGTGAATATTAAACTTACTTATTGTTGTTTCAGTGGTTAAAAGGTCTTGAGTCGTATAGGAATCGGTACCTGTTGAAAAAATATTACACAGCATGATGGCAAATTTTTTTAAAAGGCTCTGTTCAATTTAAATATAAATAATGCAGAAATGAAGTTAATACCTGGCTTAGAAGCCCCCGTCTCTGTGGAGGAAACAAGCAAGGTATTAATTTCATTTTTTTTTTTGATAAATGCATAGTTTAAATTAAAAATTTAAAATAATTGATTTAAATTCTGACCATTTATGGAAAATGAGACACGGACAGGGTCCTTGATGAAACTGTATTTATCTTTCTGCACATCAATTCTTACATAGATCGCTTGCTCAATATCTGTGATGTCGGTGATCTGGAGAGAACAGTTGCCCTTGTTCGGGTCTCCAATGAGCTTAGTCTTTCCTCGGTACTTCTCAAGCACACAGTGATTATTTGGGTTAAAAACAAATGCCTTCCTGTCTTTGTCCCCGTTACTGCAGTTACTTTGGTCATCTACTGATGACGTTTTCCAAAAAACTGTAACATTATTAGTGGAGATTTCCTTTGGATAGCTAAAGTTGCATTGTATGGTAACGGTTGATCCAGGTTGTGCTGTGATCTTTCTTTCGACATTTATTTTCCATTTTGTATCTGCAAATAAAAACAAAGCAAGTCAGGAATTGCATTTATTTTTCAAAGGCTAATTTTAAAGCTATAATTTACATTGTAGAACAAATTGTTTATTACAAAAGCAAGGCCAGCATTAGAAAAGCACATTATATGACAGCTTCACCATCATTAGTGTATGAATCTGTGTAAATGGGTGAATGAGAAGCATATAAAGTGCTCCAAGTACCATATTTACTACATACTGAAAGTGCATTTCCAATTTAAATCATACACATGAGCTTATTATCTCACTCACCTTTTGAATTACAAGCCAGAATCAATACTGAAATGAAACCAATAAGGCCTGGCAGCTGCATCTAGCCAAAGCAAGACAGTCACAGGTTAGTAGACAAAATCCCGATTTAGTTTTACAGAATTCCCATCACATGTAGCCAACATACTGTACAGCAAATTGCCTATAGTCTACTATTTAGCACATAGTAAATACTCACTATGAGAGGAGGGAGGTGTAAGAAAATGATGTTCCTTTGTGCTTTCTCAGTATGTATTAGATCTCTGCACTGATGTGAAATGACATGGGTCTGTTTCCCGTTGCACTCTAATGATCACTTGAAAAAAAAAAAAAAAAAAAAGGAAGTTGGGAAAGAAAAGTGAACGCCGTCCCCACAATAACTATGTTCAACTTTCAAATTTTAAGCACATATACTGTATATCAGAAACACTCTCTTCCTTCTCTTATATCATTAAATTTTTACATATTAACCAAAGTGTAAAAGTCGCACTTTGCTGAACTCCTCCCTTTTTTTTCTCTCTGATTAACATTTGTGAAAAACATAGCAGGTCAGTGTCACAACAGCAGAGAGGTGTTTGCAAAACTGTCACTTCTAACCCAACAGTGTAGTCTAGTGCATTTACAGTTGACCTTCCACTCTGTCAAAAATATTAAACCAGACTATAATTTCTATTAATTGAGGAGGATTGAGCTTTACACCTGACTATATGGCACGTGAACAAAGGATAGATGATATTATGTTATTGGAAAAAAAAAAAAGACTGAGTTGCAAGTTGGATTAGACCTGGTTTGTGTTTTTCCTTATCACACAGAAGAGATTCCGTGAATTTGTAATGTGATATTTTTGGTAACAAGAAGTAATTATAGCTAGACAAATATTTGTATTGATGTCAAAAATTGCACAGCGTAGAGGTCAAATCAAATATATGGACCCACCTACTCTGGTGACCCCTTGTGAATGAGTGGTAGTAGACTGCAGAGGCCTCGTCAGGCCAGGACTCTACAGTCTATTTACACCTACAGGCCAGTGGACACTGTTTCAGTGATGAGGATGTAACATCCTGGACAGGGTGGAACGCTGGTTTGAGCGAGGTACTCATGGCCATTAATCAGTGGTCTTTGATCAGTGGTTGTTTATCAATGGTCATTAGAATTTCCATAATTATGTTGAAGGAACTGATCCCCCAGCCCATTGTTCCTTCAGTGGGCTGGTTTCAGTCATTATGCAAATATACTGTTTATAAGATTGGGGAAACCTGCAGTCAGCTAAGACTGAAGAAGTCACTTGCATGGGTGACGAAACATTTCTCCCACTGAAGACGCTACGTCCAGAGGAAAAGAATCAACTTTTGGAGAGAGTGGCAGCTTTCTTACCATAAGCTGGGTACTATTTGGTGTGTGGAGTGGCTGATTATGCACAAAATATATGTGGTAGCAACATTCACTGGCCACTTTATTAGGTTCACTTTGCTGATACTGAGTTGGACCTCCTTTTGCCTCCAGAGCTGCTTTAATTCTTTATGGTATAGATTCAGCAAGATGCTGGAAACATTCCTCAGAGATTTTGGTCCATGTTGACATGACAGCATCACGCAGTTGCTGCAGATTTGTCAGCTAGACATCCATGATGAGAATCTCCCAGCCGACCACCTCCCAAAAGTGCTCTATTAGATTGAGATCTGGTGACTGCAGGGGTCATTAAACATAACAATGACTTCATATGAATTAACTCGTTATGTTTAAGAAACCAGTTATGATTAGAGTTCTTTGACATGGTATGCTAACCTGCTGGTAGCAGTCAAGATGGATACACTGTGGTCACAGGGGGATAAAATGGTCTGCATCAATATTCAAGTTAGCTTTCAAATCTAAATAATCATAAATTGTTTTTTTTAATGTTATAAAATATTTCCCCCGCCATTTTGCTACTAGCAGCAGCCTGAACTACTTATACAAGACACGATGGATTCATGCTTTTATGTTGTTTTCTCCAAATTCTGACCAGACATTTTTAGAGTTTTCTATTGTAATGAAAAATTTGGTCTTCTGCTGCTGCAGTTCATGTGCTTGGGTGTCCAGAGATGCTCGTCTGTATCCCTTGGCTGTAAAGTGATTATTGGAGTTCCTTCTTATCACTTCAAAGAAATAGCTGATATGAACTGCTACTCACTGGATATTTTATTTTTTTTTTTTACCCAGGCCATTCTCTGCAAACCTTAGAGATGGTTATGCGTGAAAGCCCCAGTGGTCAACGGTTTGGGAAATACTCAGATCAGCCAGTTAGCGAAATCCCTCTTCTGGGGGACATTTGCTAAATACAACCACTAGATGGAGCAAGATATACGCACAAGTCCACTGTGAACTTTAGCACATGGGTTTTGACTCCACCTGGAATGTGGGGCAAATTGGGATCTTAAAGGTGCAGTCATATGACTCCCAGATGGCTGAATGAGAGTTGTGCTCGCTGGATATGCTTTCCTGAAAGTCATTCCGACGGGTTTAGCAAAGTTAAAACGACTCGACCACGCTGCTGGAAATGAGTCTTGAATGCTTTCAGTTGTAGCTCACGGAGGGAGACGAGCTGTGTTGTTTAGGAAGCGGTGGGCCATAGGAGGATGATTATGTTGCCTGTTATGTGGATGCAGCGCGAATGACAAACTTCATCTTTGCGTGATTTAAAACCGCAGCCACACATGGAAGATCTAAACACAGGAAATCCAAGGCAGACCGCAGGGGAACGGTTGACAGCCAGCAGCCCCCAGCTGGATGAAGGCTCTCAGAGGACAGTAGCAGCGATCTGCTCTCCTGCTCTTGCTGTAGCGCGCCTCACTTTACCCAGAGTCATGGACGCCGAGGGGAGGGTCGACGAGTCAAGACTGAGGATGCATATCTTCAAAAACGGTTTCTAAAACGCACAACTTACTTGCAAGTAGTTTTTAATGTAAACTTGATTCGTGCAGTTTTGCAGGAGACATGAAGTAAGACTGCTTGTCCGCACTTCCGTTTTAATACTTTAGTGAGTACGGAAGGCCAAGCAGAAATCTTAAAATATCTAATTATCCACGTTTAGAAAAGCAAACTCTTTTCTCATCTAGTTCATTATAAGTTTGAGAGATAATTGCGTTTTTCTGTATTGATACACTATAACAGGACAGGGGCTGGCAATCAGCGCAGTCCATGAAGCAGCTGGATTTAAAGCTGTAGTTTCTCACACCGACTGTTGCTGAGGCCTCAGGTTGTTGTGAACAAACCTGAATGCACCGCACCTGCTGATAAAAGGCGTGACTGCATTCGCTCAATGTGTGTTTTTAGAGAAATTTAATTTGACTCTTTGGAAAAATAAAAAATGGGCTATAGTGTTTTGACAAAATATACATGTGTCCATTTTAGCACCGTTTTGGTGTACGGTAAAAATTAACATGATTTTTTTTTTTTTTTTTTTAAATGGGTTTTCATTCTTAAGATTAAATCAGGTGACGCTTTGCCTCTGGGGAAAAGCACAACCAGACGCTTCTGTAAAGTCCAACATTTCACTGTTCACCAGACCGCCTGGAGCAAAGAAGTCCAGCGTGACTACTGTGATAAAGCGGCTCCATTTATAGGGTTGGTAGGATTTCTAGGAGTGAGATCACATGAGTGTCAATGGCTCCATAAACATATGCTGTGAACTAGAAGAAGCAAAAACGGACAGAATACGTCTGTGTTCTAGCTGTATTTTTAGTGTCTTAAATGCAAGAAGACTGTCATCTCATGCCAGAACTTATCAGCACTTCAGCAATCCTGCTGAATCTGTCCTCTTTGTGGAGGATGTTGAACTCCACCAGAGACTAAGACGTTACAAATGGCCTCTTAAATATTTGTCTCAGCAGGCTCAAGCTCACTAAAATATGTATTTGCAGTCTTGTTGCTTTGATTTACATCTAAAATTTGTTCCTTTCAGGTTTGATCTTCCCATGCTCTCTTTCAGACCAGTGGTGACTGGTTTAACTAAATGTTAGGAGGTCACGTAATGTTTTATCTTCAAGCACAATTGTCCACTGACAATGATTGAAAGGTCTGCACTCTCTGTCCAGGTGGGGTGTGTCCATCTGAGCGTGGTCTCGCGTGGCGGTTTTTGTTCGGGATGTACCCGTGTGGTTCAACAGCTTTAGAGCGCTCGTTGCTGCAGGACCAGTTGGCCGTACGTTATCAGGTGATGAAGAGAAAATGGCAGCACTTCCTCCCCTCAGCCATGCGAATGCGCCTCAATGGTACTGATGGTAAGTTGTACGGCTGTCAGTTAAAAGCCACGTACAGTAGATTCCTTCTTTTTCCAATTTTTTTTTCTATTGTTGTTTGTTTTTAACTGCCGTGATTTCTCACTCTTTTCCCTAAATATCTTATATGTGATCAAGCTGAGTTGCTGGCAGCCGTCAGGTACTTTGACCAGAGACAGGCACAGACCCAGCAACAGTCTCAGGACAGGTCAGAGGCGGTCAGAGTTAGAATGGCTTTTTTGGAGCTTCAGGCACAGGTCAGTTCAACTAAACATCTGTGAGTATTATTGTGACCTGTCTGATGTCTGGCTTTTTGCTTCTTTTACGCATACTTGTCTCTACTCACTATTGTTCTGCATTGTTTTTTGTTAAGTTATATTTAAAATGTTCCCTTTGGTTTTTCTTTGTAGAACATAAGAACAGTTTAAAGTGAGGGAAATAAAATAAATGCAGTATATTTATTCAAATGAAACAACAGGATCTAAATTTGTTAAAGGGTTTGCCATTTACCTACTACCTCTTTGTACTAACTTTTCCTATAAACAGATATTGTTTGAGCGGGTCACATTTGACCGTGAGGAGCTGCAGGAAGCCATTCGAATCATTGATAAAGATGTGCCCCGAACCAACAGAGACCTGAGCTATTACCAGTAAGTGATTATCAGTTATGGTATTTTTTTTTTTAACTAACTTTGATAATTTTTTTAAAGAGGTCTGCATACACTTATTTTGTTTGTCTGTCACTACTGATCAAGCACCAGATATCTTTCACAGCAGCCAGCAGCAAAAAATAAACTTGGCAATATCCAATTGTTTAAATTGAAGGACAAAGTGAGTTTCTGCTCTCTAAAAGGTTCGGGGCAAGACGATAAAAAAAAGAACACCACAGTTAGGGCTGTTCAATATGATGATATACATATCGGATGACGATATGAAAACATCTATCGTGTCATATTATACGCTATCGTTTGTTTCGTGGTGTCGCAAAATAAGCTGTTTACGGCAATATTTTTTTATTTATATTTAAAATAATCACACTATGGACGGACAAGCGACTGTTTTTATGTATCGGTTCATTAGTAACAATGACGGTAAAACCATCGTGTATCTCTGCCGTCCGCTTGTTTATTTACCACATAAACCTTTCACAATAAAGCTCAAGATCCTGTTGAAATTTTTCAAAATAAGCTGAAATGATGGGAAAATACATTATTCGCAAATATTAAATTTCAGAATATGCATCAAAAAAATTACCTCAAATAAAAACGTGAAGTAACTATAAATGGCGCTTACAGTCAACACGTGGATGCAGGCACAGAAAATACCAGCATGGCCAGTGAAGATGAGGCAGAACCAAGTAGCTCCAAACAGAAGGACCGGTCAAAACAAATTGAGGACCTTATTCCTAAACTAGGGGCTACCTCTGTAGCATGGAAATGGTTTGGGTATAAAAAGTCTGACACAGACCAGAAAACTGTACTATGCAAATTATGCCGCAAATGGGTCCTAACCACAGACTCAAACATGACAAACTTCTACCACCTACGCAAGAATCACGTGAAAGAGTATGGAGAGAGTTTACAGATGAATAGCCAAAAAGAGCCATCATGTGCTAAAAAATAAACTTTACAGAGGGGGTCTGTCACATTATCCATGTTGGGGAGGCTGCAAAGCATAAAGAATGCGGTTAAATGTCCCCTGGAGCACCTTGGAAATAGTTTTGAGCAGTGGTAAGGCATCATGGCAGTTGTTGTTCACACTTCTGATCATCTGATTATCTCAGCAGTTTGAAGCAGCTAAACATTCCCTTAAGAATGTTCTTCTGATACAATACCATGTCACAATTAACACAGAATAACTTCAACCCCCCCCCCCAAACATTACAGTCCTGTTTAACTTACAGGGAGTGCAGAATTATTAGGCAAGTTGTATTTTTGAGGAATAATTTTATTATTGAACAACAACCATGTTCTCAATGAACCCAAAAAACTCATTAATATCAAAGCTGAATGTTTTTGGAAGTAGTTTTTAGTTTGTTTTTCGTTTTAACTATTTTAGGGGGATATCTGTGTGTGCAGGTGACTATTACTGTGCATAATTATTAGGCAACTTAACAAAAAACAAATATATACCCATTTCAATTATTTATTTTTACCAGTGAAACCAATATAACATCTCCACATTCACAAATATACATTTCTGACATTCAAAAACAAAACAAAAACAAATCAGCGACCAATATAGCCACCTTTCTTTGCAAGGACACTCAAAAGCCTGCCATCCATGGATTCTGTCAGTGTTTTGATCTGTTCACCATCAACATTGCGTGCAGCAGCAACCACAGCCTCCCAGACACTGTTCAGAGAGGTGTACTGTTTTCCCTCCTTGTAAATCTCACATTTGATGATGGACCACAGGTTCTCAATGGGGTTCAGATCAGGTGAACAAGGAGGCCATGTCATTAGTTTTTCTTCTTTTATACCCTTTCTTGCCAGCCACGCTGTGGAGTACTTGGACGCGTGTGATGGAGCATTGTCCTGCATGAAAATCCATGTTTTTCTTGAAGGATGCAGACTTCTTCCTGTACCACTGCTTGAAGAAGGTGTCTTCCAGAAACTGGCAGTAGGACTGGGAGTTGAGCTTGACTCCATCCTCAACCCGAAAAGGCCCCACAAGCTCATCTTTGATGATACCAGCCCAAACCAGTACTCCACCTCCACCTTGCTGGCGTCTGAGTCGGACTGGAGCTCTCTGCCCTTTACCAATCCAGCCACGGGCCCATCCATCTGGCCCATCAAGACTCACTCTCATTTCATCAGTCCATAAAACCTTAGAAAATCAGTCTTGAGATATTTCTTGGCCCAGTCTTGACGTTTCAGCTTGTGTGTCTTGTTCAGTGGTGGTCGTCTTTCAGCCTTTCTTACCTTGGCCATGTCTCTGAGTATTGCACACCTTGTGCTTTTGGGCACTCCAGTGATGTTGCAGCTCTGAAATATGGCCAAACTGGTGGCAAGTGGCATCTTGGCAGCTGCACGCTTGACTTTTCTCAGTTCATGGGCAGTTATTTTGCGCCTTGGTTTTTCCACACGCTTCTTGCGACCCTGTTGACTATTTTGAATGAAACTCTTGATTGTTCGATGATCATGCTTCAGAAGCTTTGCAATTTTGAGACTGCTGCATCCCTCTGCAAGATATCTCACTATTTTTGACTTTTCTGAGCCTGTCAAGTCCTTCTGTTGACCCATTTTGCCAAAGGAAAGGAAGTTGCCTAATAATTATGCACACCTGATATAGGGTGTTGATGTCATTAGACCACACCCCTTCTCATTACAGAGATGCACATCACCTAATATGCTTAATTGGTAGTAGGCTTTTGAACCTATACAGCTTGGAGTAAGACAACATGCATGAAGAGGATGATGTGGACAAAATACTCATTTGCCTAATAATTCTGCACTCCCTGTATTTCTCTGTGCGTGTGTGTGTTTCAAACAAGGGTTTTACTAACACTGAGTCATCAGTGTAATGTCAGAGACACCCACTGCTGGGCGTCACATATTTATTTTGAGTTCAGAATCTGTAAGTCTGTGGTCTCCATCTTTTTAACACTGATACTTTGTCGGCATTGAGACAGCTATCAGGTAGTCCACACCTGCACTGAAATTTATTGAGATTTCAATATTACATAGATTTGTTGCTTATTACTGTACCAATTGCTGTTTAAATGAAATAAAACTGTATAAAGCTTTTGAATTAGAGGCCTTTCATTGTCATTATACAGCAAGCTGCTGTCAAAATGGAACACAAAACTGTCACAGTTACCCAAAAGTGACCCATTATTAGGTTGAAAAATAACAGCTGTGCATCAACAGGTGTTCAAGCATAAGTAGTATAACATATGATGTAAATATAGATAAAACCTGCGCATGTAGGCCAACATAAATGGGGTATATAGGTCAACACGCATACTAATTCCCCTTTATAAAAGTCATAAAAAACAAACTTTTAAAGTAAAACACTTTTTAATTTCAGCATGATATGTAGACAGATTGAAAATGTAAAAGTGAGGTCGGAGGTAAAATGTGACATGATATTTGTATGCAAGCTATAACTTGATATTTAGAATTCCCATATATCATTAGTTATATGCCTATTTATGTTGGCAATACAAACAATGGCATTAAGAAAAACTGTTTTAAATAACTCTATACAGCATTATTATCATCACGCTGACCTTCAAATCAGTCTGACTTTGGAGGAGAGGTAAGAGTTTAAATCTAACATATTTTAAATCTTTATATGGTAAATTATTTATTTTGACAATACAAAACATGCTTGTAAGAAGTCCTTTTGAGTAATTATGCTTACCATCAGAATGACAATAACTGAGGTCATGATCATGAGGTAATGTGGTTATGGTACAGAGTTATATACAGTGGGGCAAAAAAGTATTTAGTCAGCCACCGATTGTGCAAGTTCCCCCACTTAAAATGATGAGGTCAGTAACTTGCACCAGAGGTACACTTCAACTGTGAGAGACAGAATGTGAAAAAAAAAAATCCATGAATTCACATGGTAGGATTTGTAAAGAATTTATTCGTAAATCAGGGTGGAAAATAAGTATTTGGTCAATAACAAAAATACAACTCAATACTTTGTAACATAACCTTTGTTGGCAATAACAGAGGTCAAACGTTTACTATAGGTCTTTACCAGGTTTGCACACACAGTAGCTGGTATTTTGGCCCACTCCTCCATGCAGATCTTCTCGAGAGCAGTGATGTTTTGGGGCTGTCGCCGAGCAACACGGACTTTCAAGTCCCGCCACAGATTTTCTATGGGGTTGAGGTCTGGAGACTGGCTAGGCCACTCCAGGACTTTCAAATGCTTCTTACGGAGCCACTCCTTTGTTACCCGGGCGGTGTGTTTTGGATCATTGTCATGTTGGAAGACCCAGCCTCGTTTCATCTTCAAAGTTCTCACTGATGGAAGGAGGTTTTGGCTCAAAATCTCACGATACATGGCCCCATTCATTCTGTCCTTAACACGGATCAGTCGTCCTGTCCCCTTGGCAGAAAAACAGCCCCATAGCATGATGTTTCCACCCCCATGCTTCACAGTAGGTATGGTGTTCTTGGGATGCAACTCAGTATTCTTCTTCCTCCACACACGACGAGTTGAGTTTATACCAAAAAGTTCTACTTTGGTTTCATCTGACCACATGACATTCTCCCAATCCTCTGCTGTATCATCCATGTGCTCTCTGGCAAACTTCAGACGGGCCTGGACATGCACTGGCTTCAGCAGCGGAACACGTCTGGCACTGCGGGATTTGATTCCCTGCCGTTGTAGTGTGTTACTGATGGTGACCTTTGTTACTTTGGTCCCAGCTCTCTGCAGGTCATTCACCAGGTCCCCCCGTGTGGTTCTGGGATCTTTGCTCACCGTTCTCATGATCATTTTGACCCCACGGGATGAGATCTTGCGTGGAGCCCCAGATCGAGGGAGATTATCAGTGGTCTTGTATGTCTTCCATTTCCTGATGATTGCTCCCACAGTTGATTTTTTTCACACCAAGCTGCTTGCCTATTGTAGATTCACTCTTCCCAGTCTGGTGCAGGTCTACAATACTTTTCCTGGTGTCCTTCGAAAGCTCCTTGGTCTTGGCCATGGCGGAGTTTGGAGTCTGACTGTTTGAGGCTGTGGACGGGTGTCTTTTATACAGATAAGTTCAAACAGGTGCCATTCCTACAGGTAACGAGTGGGGGACAGAAAAGCTTCTTACAGAAGACGTTACAGGTCTGTGAGAGCCAGAGGTTTTCCTTGTTTGAGGTGACCAAATACTTATTTTCCACCCTGATTTACGAATAAATTCTTTACAAATCCTACCATGTGGATTCATGGATTTTTTTTTTTTTTTTTCCACATTCTGTCTCTCACTGTTGAAGTGTACCTCTGGTGCAAATTACTGACCTCTGTCATCATTTTAAGTGGGGGGACTTGCACAATCGGTGGCTGACTAAATACTTTTTTGCCCCACTGTAGTTGTACATTTGAGAGTTGTAGAGATAAGTATTTTGTAATTTCACAGTGACTTAACAAATATCAATACAATATTACACAGAGTATAGATAAATATAATATACAGAGTATTCTAAAAATTTAAGATACCACTCATTGTGGTACTGTACAGGAGAGAACTTAATGCACCAAGAAGAATACTCTTAATAAAAGAGGATGTGGTAGTGGTGGTAGAGAGGGGAGTCAGTGCAAAGTTTACCGTTGTACTGGTGTTTGAGAAGAAACAGTTTCTTTTTGGTCCCCCTTGATCTACAAGTCGCTGTAGCTGATGCCAGAGGTGAGCAAGTTGAATCAGTCAGAACAAGGATGTGATGGATCCTCTAAAATATAACCCAATTTCCAACCTTTCTTTTATCTAAAAATAAAAAAATCTTACAAAGTAGTGGAACAGATCATCTGCAGAGAATGGTTTATTTGAGGAGTTTCAGTCAGGTTTCGGAGCTCATTACAGTACAAAAACAGCTTTAGTGAGGGTTACAAATTATATTCTTATGGCCTCTGACAGTGGACTCATACATCTGCTTGTCCTGCTAGAGTGGGGAACTCCAGTGTACTGAAGGTTTTAGATGTGTCCTTGAGCCAACACAGCTGATTTAAATGGCCAAAACACCTCCTCAACATGTCTTGAAGTCTCCAGAGGCCTTGTAATGAATTAATCTTTATTCATCTAAAACCTGCAGGACAGGCCCTTGAGGCCTGGAGTTCTCTACCCCTGTGCTAGACCTTTAACATTAAATGCAACATTAAATACTGTTCACCATAATGTTTTACTACAGTAATTACAAAATCCTGTAGGTATTAAAGGTAATGTGCTGTGCAGTAGTATGAGTCATATCTATCTAACAGATTCAAATTTGTTCATGTTAATGGAGTCTTCTTCAAACACTAAGGTTAATTATGGAGTTCCACAGGGTTCCACACTAGAACCAGTTCTGTACAGTCTGTTTACACAGAAGGCATAGCATACATTTTCGCTGCTCTACAGATGATACCCAGGTCTCCATGAAACCAGATAATACACGTAACGATTTGCCTCTAATGACCTCTATTGACCTCTAATTTCTTGCTTCTGAATTCAGATAAAACTCAGGTTTTTGTGTTCAGCCCTAAAAATCTTAGAAATGTGATGTCTAACCAGATCCTTACTCTGGATGGCATGTACCGTGATCTCCAGTAACACTGTGAGGAATCTTTGAGTCTTTATTAATTAGGCCATGTCCTTCAATGGACATAATGAACAAATATGTAGGAATGATTTCTTCCATTTTGGCAATATCTCCAAAATTAAAAATATCCTGTCTCAAGTTGACGCTGTAATTCGTTATCAGGTTTTCCTAAAACTCCCTGAAAAGCCTTCAGTTGTTCCAAAATGCTACAGCAAGACTACTGCCAGGACTAGAAAAAGCATATTTCTCCTATTTTGGCTTCCCTGTTCCATCCAGAATTGAATTTAAAATCCTTCTCCTCACATACAAGGTCTTGAATAATCAAGCCACATGTTATCTTAAAGACGTCATAGTACCATGTCACCCCATTAGAGTACTGCACCCTCAGACTTTTGGTTTACTTGTGGTTTCTAGAATATTTAAAAGTAGAATTCAGCTTTAAGGTCCTTCCTCTGTGGAACCACCGCAGTTTGGATTCGGGAGACAGACGCTGTCTGTGCTTTTAAGATTAGGCTTAAAACTTTCCACTTAGGTTTAGATTTCTTCCTATTAAAAGTTTTTCCTTCCCACAGTCACCAAAGTGCTTGCTCATAGGGGTGTTTTTCGGTCTATGATGGTAGGGTCTTTACATTACAATATAAAGCACCTTGGCAGCTATTGTTGTGATTTGGTGCTATATAAATAGAATTGAATTGAAAATATTTTACACACTGTTGAGGCAGCAGGAAGTGAACAAGTCAAATGGGGCAGAGAGGACCTGGTGATCTTCTGAGCTGTATTAATTGATGTGCTGTAGCCTCCTCTCTGCTTCAGTGCAGCTCCTGTATCTCACCATGAGACAACATTTAGACACATGACACAATGGTCAGTGAATAATCATTTGTTCACTGATTGGAAAAATGTGTCATGTATCGGCATCATGTTAGAGATGATGATGTGTAGATTCTTCAGTCTAAACTACATTTCAGATTCTAAATTTGGACTAACTGCGGCTTAAAATGAGTTTTTGAATCGAGGCTACAGATATCTGAGGGAGCGGTGGTAAGCTCCAAGACCAGTGTGACACTGAACTGGCAAAGTGGGTGGGAAGTAGGAGAAAAGGAAATATTCTGAAGGCCTTTCATTAATAAGATATTTATGTTCACACTTTTAAATACAGCCAATAAATGCTGTTAACCAACAGATGATTTTAAAAAATTTAGTTGTACATTTTTAATGCATTTTGACAAAATTTTTCCTCTTTTCTATGCAAATGACCCAAATCAGTGTTACTGGGTATGAATAGCATTTAATGTTCATAATTAAACTGCCTTTTTTGCAGTTTCTGTCACCTGCATTTTGTTCTTGACGAGCTTAATCATTTTAAACATTAGAATTTTGGGTAGGAATCCAGCTTGCTCTATTAAGGAAAAGTGAAGTTGGGTAAATGATGACTAAGTGGACAACACTGAATAAAAACCCCTCGCTTCGTTTTATTTCTTAGAAACTTAAAATTATTTAACTGACTTTCAATTGAAGACTTAGTAGTTAAATGTCACATCTGACAATCTCTCCATGAGTGAAGGTTTAATTTGGGGCATAAAGCATCACCAGTGTTACGCATCAAAACAAGTTTTGGCAGCTGTGTTGAACTAATTCTGCTTATTTATAACATACTAATATTGTTTGTGTCTGTGGATGTTTGCAGGAATGAAGGCTTAGGCAATCTGTTGGTTCTGCGAGAAATTCTTATCACTTATGCTGCTTTTCATCCAGGTAAACGACCCTGTGTCAGGTTTGCTGACTCGGTCTGGATCAGATGGATTTAAAGGTTGTTTGTTGAGCTATAAAAAAGAGGCTAACTCTTTATGCATTGCTCCCTTTGCTGTAAATCCAGAGGTCAGTTATGCCCAGGGGATGAATGACCTGTGCAGCCGATTCCTGGAGGTCCTCGACTGTGAGGTTGACACTTTCTGGAGTTTTTCGTGCTACATGGAGAAATTCTCCAGGGACTTCAGGGCCGATGGTCTACACAGGAAAATGGGTAGCGATAACAAAACAGATATTTAAAAAAAATACTTTGACACCAAATAGTGTTTTGTTTATGTCTGCCACACCCACTGTTGTCATGGTGTAAGATCTGTAAATTAAACTTTCCTTTTCTGTTTCAGATAATAAATTTCATTCAGCTTCTGCACCGTTGTGCTCATATGCACCCTTATTTTAATAGTTCAGTCAAGCACTGCCTGCTTTTTTTCTTTTTATCTAAAGAGTAATATGTTACTTTATGACCCCTAGTGGCCAAACAAAGACACTAACTTTATTTCCAGGGTAGAAATTTGATGGTAGGTCGGATATGCAGAACAAAATCATATTAGCCCAAAATCCAATTAAAATAGAATTAAGTCTCTATAAAAACAAAAAAATGTTTTGTATAAATTAGTTTAGTTAAAGTATAAAAGTTTTGTTTAACATCTAGAGTTGGAGGCAGCTCTGCTGAAGGAACTGGACCCTCCGCTTTATGCTCATCTGATGAAAGGCAACATGGAGAGGTTTACGTTTTGTCACAGGTAGATCTGCAAGGCTTTGTTTTTCTGTGCTCTATTTTATTTATTTATTTTGAGTTTTCAAATGCAGTTTTGCAAGGTTTTTTTGTTTTGTTTTGTTTCCCCCCCACACAAACGTCTTATTTACATGTAAGCACATGTTGCCCCTCCTTTAAGGTGGCTGCTGCTTGGTTTCCAGAGGGAGTTTGAACACAGCGAAGCACTACGCTTGTTCGAGATCCTGAGATGTGACCACCTGGAGCTCATCTCACAGCAAGTCGACCGAGCTCGTTACCAGGAAAGAGTTGCTCAGAAATTCAGCACAGGTAAAGCCCGGAAACACAAAAGAAAAAGTAGAAAAACCCCCACAAAAAACACAAACCTCTTTGCTACTTCTTATTATGCCCTTGCCTTGTGATATTGCCAGAAGACGGTTCAGAGTCAGAGCTGCAGGCGATCAACACTGACTTCACCTTTGAGCTCTTCATCTGTGCAGCCATCCTTTTAGAGCACAGAGAGTCTCTGTTGCAGTGCCCAGATGACTTTCAGCTCCTCCAATATACTAACGGGTTTGTTTTTGTGCTGCATCACACGGCTCATCACAAATAAGATGTGCATGTGTTAGTTAATGTGTGTGTGTGTGCTTTGTGCAGCCTTCAGGGGACACTGGACCTGAACAGTATACTGAAGAAAGCCGAGCATCATTTCTACAACTACTGCAAGCGCTGTGCTTGGGATTTTACGAATGGTCGCTGCAGGCCTGATCGGAGCAAACACGAGGACTTTTTTTATCATCTCCGTAGTTTATTTGTTTTAAAATGATTTTATTTTTTTTTAATGATCTCACAGGTTGTAATCTGTAGCTGACAGTTAATCCCTACATGCACTTTTTGATGCCACTTACTTTTTTGTCTGAGGGAAACACTAATGTACTGCTGGTTGCTGCTCACTTTAAATTTGCTCACTCATCACTATGAGTACGTGTACACTATTTATTGTCTTATAGTTGACCAACACTGGGTGCAAGTTGTTGTGCGGTGATTTTTTATTTTATTTTATTTTTTTATGCAAGGTCTAATCTTTTATTACTTCACAGTAGGAGCTTTGTTTTATTTTTTTTCCAGGTTGTTAGCAGTTTATAAATAGGCCCGGTCTCTTCGCTGGCAGTTATATTTAATGGTAGATGATACATGTGTCAGAGGGGCCTACAGTATGTGTACCACAAAGTGTCCAAGAAACCACATTGCATAACTGTCCTAAATAGAGAATGACAAACATGCACACTACACTATGAATTTTAAAAAAATGTACCTCAGTAAAAGTGTTGAAGATTTTTATTCTGCTGGTGAATAAACCTGTTTCATTTACATTTTTGAATTTTTTTAAATAAAAGATGACCTTGTGTTTTGAAAGACCCTGTTTTACTATGTGAATTGATTGAGCTGAATTAAAGTCATTTGATATGTAGGAATGCAAAAGAAGATCCTCTAAGAAGCCTTAACATCAAATCTGAATAACTGTGCGACTTCAGACACAAAAAAGATGGACTTTACAGGCGATTATCACAAATGAGGTCAGTGCTATAAAAAATAGTTCTGCTAAAGTGAGTTAAATCAAATCACTTTTTATTGTCACATCACATGTGCAGGCACACTGGCACAGCACATGCGAGTGAAATTCTTGTGTGCGAGCCCCACAAGCAACAGAGATGTGCAAACACAACAACACAAACGAGCAAAATACAAGAATGGCCAACCTGAAACTAATAAATATATGTACAATATATAATAGTGTATGCATTTCTGGATGTGTATACTAAATATTTTCCTACGTGTGTGTGTGTGTGTGTGTGTGTATACACATTTTTACAAATTAAATAGTAAAAAAATAAAATAATAATAATAAAATATATAAAATATACAGAGTTGAATATGTGCAAAACAAGTGGCATTTATATACAGTGTGGAGTGCATAATGTTGAAGTTCCAGTAGTGAAGCTGAGGTGTCTATGACGTGTTCAGCAGTCTGATGGCCTGATGGAAAAAGCTGTCTCTCAGTCTGCTGGTACGGGACCGGGACACATGGTAATGTGCACCATGCAATATTTACAAGCTGTTTTTAATAAAAACTTTGTCCTCACTCATCACCATTTATGGAGTATGTGAACCTAATTATCAATGTTCAGGAACTACCTTTCTTCATTACAGAGCATGTTCTGTAATGCCTATGTTCTGTAAAACTGGGAGAGAACCACAGAGTTAAAAATAGAGGCTTTTACATAGAAATCTATTTGGAGATTCGGAGAGAGAAGACGTGGATCGAGAACTTTCCTCAATGGGATCACCTGACACACTCTCTCCTTGCACAGTGCTCTTTATACACTGGGGAACTGACACTCGTCCTCTTAGTCTGCCTGCCAGAAGAGGGGAAAGGAGTGCTGGAGAGAAGCTCAGACGGCTGTGTTGGGTGTTGAGCGAAAAAAAAGCATTTTAATTCTGTAAACTGTCAAGCGCTGAAAATTCAACAGCAAAGGTAACAAGAATAAAAAGCATAAATTGCTTTCTGGCCTTGCTTCATAGTCTGTCTTGCTTACTGCTTTCAACGTCTAACTGGCAGAAGTCAAATTCACAAACAAGTGAGGCTTGCATGGTTCTTTTCAAACAATCGCATGACAAAATAAATCTAATTCTCTATGAAGAAAAGTGCTCACGTTTCTCAAATTTCCACAAAGGTCATGGGTGGTTTCTGTGTGGGTGGTTAATTTCCATGTAAAAACAGTCTTGCAACAAGTTTCAGATGTTGGTACAGTGCTGCCACAACAGTTTGTCAGCATTTTCTGCTCTGTGTTACCCAACTGGATAACAAGTGATAATTCAATAATAAGTTCTGTTTGCAACATATCTGGAGCCTTGGAGGAACAATGATTGACACATTTGCAGAAAGAAAACAGGAGATAAGCCAAGAAACGTTATGCTCTGTGATTTAGTGTAATAATCAACTGGGTGTTTGTGATTTTCACAGCTCCTAAAAGGGTCTTGCTCCCTTAGTTTGGCAATTAATTCAAAACACGACTCCAAGAACTGTGATAATAAGAGGACTACTTTGCTAATCCTTCTGAATGTCAATGCTGTCCATTTCTTTTTTCACATCATTAGTTTTAAAAGGAACCAGGCCAGGTTTGAGTCTCTGATTAACTGATCCCTGAAGATTTTTTGTCACAGTCCATTCATTACTATGCAGACATGAGGATACTCTATATAATAAGTGAAAGCTATTTAGAGCCAGCTGTCGGAAAATAGATACACCGGTCACTACTGCAGGATTAGTGTAGCACATTTAAAAGCTTGAGTAAGACACTCTAGTATTATGTTGCCAAGGCAGAAGAGCAGTAGTATATGTTTCAAGTGTCAGCTGGTCATTTAAGTCACTGTGGTACTGTGACAGCACACCACCGCAAACCGGACCTCACGTGGTAGTGGTGTCTGGGCTTATGTAACAGCACCAGGTTCACCTTTCTAGATGCTTACAGTAACATTTTAAATAACATTTTCACACAGAAAATGTTAGAACTATAAAAATACAAACAGATAATAATCCTTGGCTCAATAATGATGAGTATGTGCAAAAATGTGGGATTGCAGTACTACGTTTCTCTTCTGTGTCACAGATGTCTAAAGGACCAGCAGTGGGTATTGATCTAGGCACCACATATTCCTGTGTGGGAATCTTCCAGCATGGCAAAGTGGAGATCATTGCTAATGACCAAGGAAACAGGACGACACCCAGTTATGTGGCTTTCACAGACACAGAGAGACTTATTGGAGATGCCGCCAAGAACCAGGTGGCTATGAACCCAACCAACACTGTATTTGGTAAGAACTCCAATACCCAACCGACAAATCGGTTGAAGCAGTGATCAAATAAAAGTATTCTTTGTGTCCTCACTTTATAACCACGTAAATATTGTCGATACACTCCAAACTGAACATTACATTAACCAATTCGAATTTTTTCCATTAAATCTATTTCCAGATGCAAAGCGTCTGATTGGTCGTAAGTTTGACGATCTCGTGGTACAATCTGATATGAAGCACTGGCCCTTCAAAGTCATTAATGAGTCATCCAAACCTAAAGTGGAGGTTGAATATAAGGGTGAGATCAAAACCTTCTACGCAGAGGAGATATCCTCGATGGTCCTCACCAAAATGAAGGAGATTTCTGAAGCATATCTTGGCAAGGTAGATAAAAGTGAATGGATAACAGGATCGTTGAAATTAGGTGGAAAAGTTGGGTTTTATGCAGGAAAAAAACCCTGCAACTATCAGCAAACTAAACTGGCTAATCTTTCTAAATATGAATACTTCTCGAAAATATAATAGCACTGAAGTTTAATGACTTTGACATGAAGCAGGTTCCCCAGGTTATCTAGTGTCTGTGGTGTCTGTATAGTAAATTATAGTTAGATAAAGTGGTTCCTTACAGTTTTCATGTTTGCAGTTTCAGATCTAAAAAAAAGAAGCAATATTAACTTAGTGTCTTATTCTCTTTACAGCCTGTGACCAATGCAGTCATCACAGTTCCAGCTTACTTCAACGATTCCCAGCGTCAAGCCACCAAAGATGCTGGGGCCATCTCTGGCCTTAATGTACTGCGCATCATCAATGAGCCTACTGCTGCAGCTATTGCTTATGGACTGGATAAGAAGGTAAGCTAATTTTAAAATGTTCAGCTTTTGCTATTTTGGCTTCCTCTTTGTAATTCTCTCCTCTCAATTTAGGTCGGTGGGGAGCGCAATGTGCTTATCTTTGACCTCGGAGGTGGTACTTTTGATGTGTCAATCTTGACTATTGAGGACGGTATCTTTGAGGTGAAGGCCACTGCTGGTGACACACACTTGGGCGGTGAGGACTTTGACAACCGCATGGTGAACCATTTCACAGCTGAGTTTAAACGCAAGTTCAAAAAGGACATCATCAACAACAAGCGAGCCGTGCGTCGCCTCCGCACAGCCTGTGAACGCGCCAAGCGTACCCTTTCCAGCAGCACCCAGGCCAGCATCGAGATCGACTCGCTCTATGAAGGTACAGATTTCTACACTTCCATCACCAGGGCCCGTTTCGAAGAACTCAATGCAGACCTGTTCCGTGGAACCCTCGAGCCTGTGGAGAAGTCCCTGAGGGATGCCAAGATGGACAAGACACAGATCCATGATATTGTCCTGGTGGGCGGCTCCACACGTATCCCTAAGATTCAAAAGCTGCTCCAAGACTTTTTTAATGGTCGTGACCTCAATAAGAGCATTAACCCTGATGAGGCTGTCGCCTATGGTGCAGGTGGGTCTCTGCAGCATTTATCACTATATATTTGGCTATATTATTGGCACTATGGCTCAATAAAACAGAGCTGCTGACTGAAACCATAATCAGTTTAACTTTGTGGAAAATCTCCACAGCTGTGCAGGCCGCCATCTTGGCTGGGGATAAGTCTGAGAATGTACAGGACCTACTCCTGCTGGATGTCACACCCCTTTCCCTGGGAATCGAGACAGCTGGAGGAGTAATGACTGTCCTTATCAAGAGAAACACCACCATCCCCACTAAGCAAACCCAGACCTTTACCACCTATTCAGACAACCAGCCCGGTGTGCTCATTCAGGTACATCAGGGTTAAAGTTGTGTAACTGTTTAACCCTTATGCCCAGCTGCATTCTAGGTACTTGTGTACACTAAAACCTGACTCTGATACATTAAGCTACAATATGAATAATTGTTTTCAGGTGTATGAAGGTGAGAGAGCCATGACTAAGGACAATAACATCCTTGGGAAGTTTGAACTGACTGGTATTCCACCTGCTCCAAGAGGGGTTCCTCAGATCGAGGTGACCTTTGACATTGATGCAAATGGCATTCTCAATGTGTCTGCAGTGGACAAAAGCACTGGAAAGGAGAACAAAATAACTATCACCAATGACAAAGGTACAATTATGAAAAAATACATACTAATTCATATATCCAGCAGCAAATTTATTATGAAAAAATCAAATCCTATACATGAATGCAGGGGAAAAAAATTTAATTCTGTCACAGGCCGGTTGAGCAAAGAAGACATTGAGCGCATGGTGCAGGAAGCAGAGCAGTTCAGGGCTGAGGATGAAGTCCAGAGGGAGAAAGTGACAGCCAAGAATTCCCTTGAATCTCTCGCCTTTAACATGAAGAGCACCGTAGAGGATGAGAAACTCCAAGACAAGATCAGCCCAGAGGACAAGAAGACTATTGTGGACAAGTGCAACGAAGTCATTGCATGGCTGGACAGAAACCAGGTAAAAAGCCATGCCTTAAAAGTAGACCGAGGTTCCTCTTTATCTAAAATTGTGAAAGCAGTGAGCATTACATTGTATCAAAGTTATGAATCAATATCCTTTTTCCTTTTCCTGTCATATGCTTCCTGTCAACTCCTGACCCACAAAGCCTTCTGTCATAGTAGAGTATATTTGCTCTTTTCTTTCCCCAGATGGCAGAGAAGGAGGAGTATGATCACCAGCAGAAGGAACTGGAGAAGGTGTGCAACCCTATCATCTCTAAACTATATCAAGGGGGCATGCCAGGAGCAATGCCAGGAGGAATGCCAGGAGGAATGCCCGGTGGCTTCCCTGGCGGTGCAGGAGGTGGCTCCTCTTCTGGCCCAACTATCGAGGAAGTTGACTGAACTCAGTGTTTTTTACTATTTGCCAATAGATATTCACCTTACCTAGTACACATCTGATAAATATCTAGTCAAGTTTATAACAAATGTTTTGCAATATCTAAGCACACATCACATTCAATATCCAGATGCATATTTAGATAGTTTAAAAGTCACACCTTTGTATCAATGCTTTTTTATGCAAAAAATCAATAAATATCAACAGTAAAATTCTGATTTGAAAACTTTAACGTGTGTATCTTCTCATTTGTGAAACTAAGGTATGCACAGAGACACTCAACTTGCAGCTGTAGAAAAGTGCAGATAAAACTGGTTCCTGTAAACGAACCACATGTAATCTGATCAGTATCTTTTTCCTGCCTATTAACAAGAAATATTTACAGGAAATATTGCCACAATGAAAGAAGGTCGATGTTAAAAAGAGGTGAGATGTTGACTGTAAATGTGTGAGTTTGAAAGATAAGATGCAAGCAAGAGCATGTACCTTGGAACATCTTGATCAAAGGTCAATGAAAGGTTTTTCCTGTCTATTACATGACAACTTGGTGCTTTTGCCTTTTAGCAAAATGAATTTAGAATTCAGCAAAAACTGAGTTTATCACCAGATGCCATTTTCCCATACTGTGGGCACATGAAAGGGGGGATTGTGGGTGGGGCATGAAGACCTACACATGCAGTTCAGGGTCAAGCGTATTGGATGTGCATATAAAAGCAAGTGTGCCCCACATCTGAAACTCGGGAATCACGACCGAAACACAAACATGTTCTTGATCATCAGTTGCTTTGCTCTTGTGGCCTCTGCATTGGGTGAGTGATTTGTGATTTCATGACAAAGAAATTTGCTACCACACTCTGAGATCTGTGGTGGTAGTTGTGGATTTTACTCTTGCTGTTTGACTAGCTGCACAAAAGTAAATACTTTACACACTGGTCAGCTGTGTGCGAAAATGGGAAACACAGTTAAGCATTTTGTGCACCACCAAAAAAGACAAGTACAAAAATACATACAGAATTAACTCTGACACTTTTTGTCAAATAACTTTGAGCTTTTTTTATGTCACTGGGTCTCAGGGTGTGGAGTGCCTGCTATCAAGCCCCAAGTGAGTGGATACAACAAGATTGTGAACGGGGAAAATGCTGTGTCTGGCTCCTGGCCTTGGCAGGTTTCGCTTCAGGTAGTTTCAGTTATTTACTACTCACAAACAATGTGGTTTTGCTACAGTCACAATTTACAACAACTTATTTCATTTTAAATTAAAATGTAGAAGTTTGTTACAGATTTTTTTTTTCTTTATTGCAGGATAGCACTGGATTCCACTTCTGTGGAGCTTCACTGATCAACCAGTACTGGGTTGTCACTGCTGCTCACTGCGGTGTGAAGTAAGTCACTTGAGTGCTGTAGCAACACAATAAGTCTTCCAACACTTTGATCATCCACCTGATTTATTTCTTTTTTTTAGTCCATCACGCCACCGTGTGATCCTGGGAGAACATGATCGGCAGTACAATAGCGAGCCAATTCAGGTCATGTACATTTCTAGGGTGAGCTATAATACAACACAAATGAAAGTTGTCTTCATCAAAGCCCTTGTCTGAATCGTATTATATTTGTGTGTGGTTTATCCTCACCTCTTCATCTAGGCCATCACTCACCCCTACTACAACTCCCAGAACTTTAACAATGACATCACTCTTCTGAGGCTGTCCTCCCCAGCACAGTATACTTCCCGTGTGTCACCTGTGTGCCTGATGTCTTCCACCAGCAGCATCCCCTCTGGAACCAAATGTGTCACCACTGGATGGGGCCGGACTGGAGTAACATGTGAGTTTTTTTCCAACGGGTAAATTGAGATAATCATCTCACAATACACTGGTGTAAAAAACTTAGTTTACAAAAAGGTAATGCAGATAAATAAATGAATAATATACACTGCTGCATAGTTCCTGGAGAAAAATGTGAAAGACTTTGTTTGCAATTAGACTAATTCTTTTTATTCATATCCTTTTTTTTGTTTTTCTCAGCAAGCCCTCGCTTCCTCCAGCAGACCGCCCTGCCTCTGATCAGCCCTGATCAGTGCAAGAGCTACTGGGGTTACAACAGAATCACTGATGCCATGATCTGTGCTGGTGCTTCTGGAGTGTCTTCCTGTCAGGTAACAACCACTTCAAAATGATTATGACAATGATCAGAAATACTCTTAGAAGGTCAAATTTTAGGGGGTAGCTCAGAATTTTCAGAAAATGCAGAAATTAAATGCATCACTGCTGAATAATATCAAGAGCATGATAAAAATATAATATTTTCTTTTATATCAACAAAGTAAAAACATCCCCTTTGTCTACTTTAGGGTGACTCTGGTGGCCCTCTGGTCTGTGAGAGCAGTGGTGTATGGTACCTCACTGGTATTGTGTCCTGGGGAACCTCTAACTGCAATGTCTACACCCCTGCTGTGTATTCTCGTGTGTCCTACCTGCGCAGCTGGGTCGACCAAACAATTGCTAATAACTGAAGCTTAAGAAAAAAATAAATAAATCAGCAAAACACACATGTGTAGGCTTCCCTTTAATATACTGCTAGCAAAATAAATAAGAGCACACCACGTTTCCCATCTTTCCATCAATGATTACAATATTATCGGTAAATGAATAACAATCGCACTAGTATTTTACTAGTTATTACTATTACAACTGACATTTGATGTTAGCAAATCCCACAATACTGATGTTTGGTGAATTTGTGACAAACAGAACAATAGATTTCTAAAACAGCTACTGTTGGTTTGTTGTTTTTCATGCCCATCTGATAAGCCAGAGAGTGAGGGTGATTGGGTAGGATAGTGAAAGTGGTTACTAAAGACTGCATAGCAGAACTAAAATGTTGGAAACCACACACTATAACAAGACAGACCTTGTACAGTATTACACATGTAAGGCGTCTCCCACTTTTGAAGCATAATTACAAAAGTGTTGCAGCATTAGCATATTCTGGGGTGTTGCTGGTTTTCTATCAGCTCATTTCTGCGTGCGTTGCTTCATTTGCTACCGCGTAAACTAAAAGGGAAGAGTAATCAAAGACTTCTAGAAGAGGCAGTAAAGACAGAATCTCTCAGCTAAAAGAAACATGGGGACTGGTAAGATACTTACATGCCTGTTGTCAGTTCTCACTAAAACAGAAATTTAGTTAAAGCTGTGCACATGTTAAGTTACACAAACTGAAACGCATGATCTTGTGATATGGTGCATAGATCATGTGCCAATACTTTAATATACATATATAAAATCTGCAAAGCACTTATTTTGTGTGTGCGTGTATATATTATATTATATTATATTATATTATATTATATTATATTATATTATATTATATTATATTATATTATATTATATTATGTGTTAAAATAATAATACAATACTTCACAGGTCAATCTACACTGGAATCAGCTTCGACATACATACAAAGAGCCGCCATTATCATGTACTGCTTGATATTTATAGTTGGAACTCTGGGCAACGCTCTGGTTATCTACGTGACTGGATTCAAAATGAAGAAAACTGTAAACTCAATTTGGTTTCTTAACTTGGCCATAGCTGACTTCCTTTTCACAGCCTTCCTGATATTCTCAGTCATTTCTCTCTCTCAGAGTCACCAGTGGCCTTTTGGACAATTCGTGTGCAAGCTCAACAACTTTGTGAGTTTAGTCAACATGTTTGCCAGCATCTTTACTCTGACAGCTATAAGTTTGGATCGTTGTCTGTCCATCTGGGTGGTGGTGTGGGCACACAACAAGCGCACAGTCTGCAAAGCTCGGCTCATATGTGCTGGTATCTGGGTGACTGCTGCGATCTGCAGCACTCCTTATGCCACTTTTCGCACCGTGTTAGGAGATAATGGGACATATTACTGTGGTTATTCTATGACACATGAACAAAAATGGAGTCTCCACATTTTTCGCTTTCTTATGGGCTTTGTGATCCCATTCCTGGTAATAGTCATCTCTTATGTGGCCATAGGGATCCGTGCAATGCGCATGCAGAGAACAAGGAGAAGGAGATCTCGCAGAATCATTTTCTCCATCATTTTTGCATTCTTCATCTGCTGGTTACCCTTCCATATTTTTAACTTTATAGAATTAAAGGCTGTGAATAACCCAGACCTCAGGAACATTGTTAGAATCATGGGTCCTCTGACTGTGAGTCTGGCTTTTCTGAACAGCTGCCTGAACCCCATCCTCTATGTTTTCATGTGTGAAGAATTCACGAAGAAGCTTCGGCAGTCCATATGTTTTGTACTTGAGAGTGCTCTGGCAGAGGACCACGTGTCATTTATCGTCACTCACTCCATGTCATCAACATTTTCAAGGATTTCCCGAAAGTCAGACGCTGCCACGACTTTAGAGAAGCTCAACCCAGCTGCTTTTGAATCCTGCACAGAAAGCAAAGTAGTCATCACTGAAAAGACACTTAGCACTTAATAAGATCTCACCAATAGATGATGAAATAAATCAATAATGCAAGATGTTCATCTCATCTCTTTGAAACATACAGTATAATGTTGGTACCCTGGCTCTGATTATTATGGGTGTCCTATAAGTCTGTTGGGGTAAGGCACAATATAATTATGCATGAAACCATAATCCAATCAAATCAGTCGGATTAAGTTCTTGATTAATCAATTAATGTAACATATAACACAAGTTTTTTAAAAAGAAAATAAGACTTCTATACTGTGGTTTTGAAGGTCTTGGATTTCTATCATTTGAATGTCAAAATTTTTACATCAGTTTTATATTTGTATATATATATCTACATTTTATTGCTCCAGCTTCTTTAACCATGTAAATCACTATCAACATCTATAAAACTGTGACAAGTGACTGAACAGTGATTGAGTTTTTTGCATTTTTCTTTTGTCTGGTAAAGAAAAACATGATAAAAGGGTGCATTTGACTGACAAACCTTACTTGCGCCCTGGCAACCGCTGTTTTATCTTACAGGATATCATGGTGCTGTATACTTCTTGCATTTGCAAAATGGAACACATTGCGTAAATCGAAGTACACCACAAACCACAAAAACATCACTTTTAAAACAAAACAACGATGAAAACAGGTCCCAAAAATGACCAACATTAATATTATTTGTAAGCTATTAAACCATGAAGTGTGGTACATGAACCTGAGATTTAAACAGCATCTATCTTATCTTGCTGCACAGATGTGCTGTGCTTGCTTCTTTTTTCTTGTGGTTTTTTTTATTATCAGAACAACACCTGCTTCACTATTCATGCTAAAACTAAAAATGGAACTCAGTAGCAATAAAAACATTGTTACATTTTTTTCTTACCGCAATGTTGCTGAAAAACATTTTGCAATATCGCTAAACGCAAAACTACAATCCTACAATGGCGACTGTATGATTTACATTATTAGATTCAAAAACTGTAAAATTATACAATATTTATCTGTCCCTTTAGCACATTAAACTCAGTCATTGTTAAAATTCCAATAAATCCAATATTGCTCAAGAAAAACAATTCCACAAATGCTACATTCACACCCAGTTTTCCATTCTCCAGTGTGAAAATGTTAGAAGAAGGACAAGCAGTGTATTCAGAGTTGGCTTACAAGCTCAACACTGACAACCCATCCTTTTGAACACATTGTCCCAAAACTGGTCATCTGTGATCACTCCCTTTGTCAAGCTGTTTAGAAATGAAACATGTGTATATAAAAACTCGAAATGCCAAAGACTGCAATTGTCTTTGTCTAATGTTTCTTTAATTCTATATAAGCAAGTTAACGGGTGGCATTCATGGAGGATCTGAAGTGTCAGTAAAATTAGATTTTGGAAAGCCAACAACCTAGACTCATCAGCCACTTTATTGGGCACGCCTGTTAAACTGCGTGTTAAGGCAAATTTCTAACCAGTCAATCACATGACAGCAAATCACTGCAATGTTTGGTACTGCTTAGAATCTGGCTAAGGATTCAATATGCACTGAGACACACAGAACTGCAATACCAAGCAAACACCATCTCCATAGACACAGTGGCCATGGAAACAAAACAACACCATATAGAAGGCTTCTGTGCAAATGTGAGTAAATGCTGACTGGGCCTTTGTCTTTATAGGAAATAGTGTTACAGGAATTTGATGACATATATATATATATATATATATATATATATATATATATATATATATATATATATAGAGAGAGAGAGAGAGAGAGAGAGAGAGAGAGAGAGAGAGAGAGACATGTATTCAGTTTTGTACCACTGGCGCACTATGACAAGCAGACAAACCTTGGTAAAACCTTGGTGATAAATGTAATTTTGTTTGTGATTGCGATTCTGGCGAGCTACTTCATCAGGCCAGGTCTCTGCAGGCTATTGTGTCTAAAGTATCTGAAGCTTCACAAGCTCTAATGCTGCTTTTGGTACATCTTCACTGTATGATTTCTGTATAAACTTTTGTATAACCTGCTTAAGATGAAGCAAGTATGTGTCAGCATGAGCTTGTGAAAACTGCTTAGCTAGGCCTAACAATGTTTCACTATGTTATCTGTTAACTGTTTTGCTCAGAAGGATGAAGTGCACGGCCAGCGCCAGGTGGTGGCCTGGGAAAGGATAGTGGGAGTCTTGTTTGTGCAGCAACAGCCCAGGCAGGACAAAAGACTGTTGTAACTGAAACGATATACAGTTTGTGGGATGTTATAAACATGCTTGTCCCGAGGTTAGAATGCTCATTACTATGAACCTGTCATGTTTGGGAGTGTGTATGTGTATTCTCCTGCGCAGTAATAAATAGTTTGTGTCATGGTCCCCGTGTCTGCCCGGCCGGCTCGACAAGGCCACATGTGTTTTTGTGTACGTTCTCCTCTTGCCTCCCCACCAGGGCGGAGCTCACTGCGGGCTCCCGCCCTCGGCGTACACACCTGTGTCTCATCAGGCACCAATTACAGGTTGGACACTTAAGGCAGGGACGCAGACAGTCTCATCGCTGGATGATTGTGTGAGACACGTTAGTGAATCTCAGCTTTGTCATCTCTAGCTCTGTGAAGTTTGTCTGTGATTTCTGCGTTAGCGTAACCCACCTTTTTCTGTGCACAGTTTCCCCGGAGCCGTGACCAACCCGACGTGTGAACCTTTGTGAAGAGAGGAGCAAGAGTGAACGTGATTCCCTTCCCGGACTTTCCTTTATGACCCTGGACCACCGCTATTCCCTCACTCTATATATCTGTACCTGGTGACTTTGTAAATAAACATTGTTTCTTGCATTGACCTCTGCTCTGTGCCGGAGTCCTACTACAGTCCGTGACAGTTTGATCACAGCTCTTTCAGTGTTGCAGACTTTATTTACAAAATTCCACGACAAAAGACAACAAGGAAAAGCACAAATACTAAAAATGAATGCAGACACATTTGCAACTGTGGTATTGGAGCTGTCCTGTTGGGATCTATGTGTAGCTGGTCAGTAAGTTCAGTATTTGTTACCTCTTTGTCACCCACTCATTTTCTGGATTGGATTTGTACTCAGACATGCACAGATGATCTTGAGAAGTTTGTGTTAACTATTGAGAAAATGAAATTGTGGGCCTTTTAAAGAATCTCCAGGAAAAATCTGTAAATAAAAGATTAATCTTATTGTGAAAATAAAATATTTCATATGAGTCATTTAGTACCTCCCACGTTAATTTGACCAATATAATGTGACAGCCTTCTATCCACCAAGACAGGTTTTATGACCTTTAATAATGCTTGCACATCCAATCTGTCGGCGTAGGTTGAGATCTAGTGACTGTGGAGGCCATTTGAGTACAGTGAACTCATGTTAAACTAGTTCAAGAAACTACAGCAATCCTCCAGTAGTCTGTGGAATGTAAACAATGCTCGGTTGGTACTTAGTGTATTTAAGTGTGCAAAAAAATGGGTGGATCCATTCTGTCATAATATTTACACCAAATTCTGATCCTATAACAGAGACTGAGGCTCATCAGACCTGGCAAAGCTTTTTGGCTTCTGAGTGGCCAGAGGATTATCATGAAGGCTTTACACAGGAACTGTTTTTTATGTTGTTGAGGTGCAGAGAGTAAACGTGCTGCTGGGAACGTTATCCATCTCCATCTTGGTGATTCCGAACCACATAATGAAAACTCACGTTACGTTTTTTCAGATGATTCTCTGTAAATCCTAAAGATGGCTGTGTGGGAAAATTACTGTAGAATATGCAGCAGTTTCTGCAGTAGTTTCTGAAAAACTCAGGTTAGTTTTTAATTCTACCAAAGTCCACTATTTAGATTGAGAAAAGTTCATATAATTATTTAGCCTTGTTGTGCAAACAAGCCTGCATAACTTAATAAATATATAACTTGAAAAATAACAAACCTAAAAAGGAACACTAGGTACGAGATACATGAGGACCTGTGATACGGTGATACTTTTGGTAAACAACCATTTGACTAACGTGTGTCTCACCTGCTCTTGTTCCATCTCTGTTCCTCTCTCTCCCTCTTTGTGCTGACAATCATCAAATCTACAGTTGAAACCAGATATTTACACACTCTTCAGATAAAAACAGATATACTTTTTTAATTGTAATATCAAATCAGACTAAATGTTTCTTTTTTTTAGATTGATAAATATAAAAACATATTTGTTAACTTTAAGAGTAAAGAGAGAAACTATCTGTATTTCTTAATTGTAAATGGCACCAAATTGTATTCAAAATGGAGCCACACTTATGGAGCTCCACGATTCTTTTCCTGGTGTTTTGGTTGACATCTCTTGATTTTCCCATTTCAAAGAAACAGGCTCTGTGTTTTGCCTTATATGCATTGTTACGAATTCAAATATTGGGGATGGATACAAGAGGAAAAACCAAAATAACAACACTGGTCCGGCCGGGTTGAATCAAACGATGATTTTAATGATCACACGCGTGGGAGATGGACACCGCACGCAGACAGCATCAGATCTCACCTCAAAAACCACATCACAATAGTTTTATGAAATCAGGGTATTAGAACGCCCCCTCATGCGTAAGACAGGTACAATACAATCAATGTTGACAGTTATTTGACACAGCAAAGGAACATTCTCTCCATCCCGAGGACAGGCACTGACTCCCGCTTATCTCCTGGAGCCAACCGTCCCCTATGGAGACACAACATTGCAGCTACAAGGATTTCCAGGTTTGTTAAGGTGATCAGTGTGTAATGCTCTGAAGCAAGTATGTAATATTGTTTAATCAACTGCCACTACTTAAAACATAACAAAAGATATAACTGAATATAAGATCACAAAGAATAACATGATATCAGTGTTGTGTAAGCGCGTGCGGCCTTCCATGCTCGAAGCCTCTCCCCTCCATAGATCAGCCAGACATCGCGCTGACTGTAGCTTTTAACCCTTATTAACTTGAGCACAACTCTATAATGAGCAACAAACTGCAATATGTATGAGATGATCATGGTTACACCTGCAATGAAAGATCATATGATTATTCTGCCACCTGTAAATAGAAGATTAACCTGAGGTTATAACAATCATTGTAATACAAATGTTAATGTTGTCATGATCCTGGGCCATATTGGCCCAGCATTCTTAGTTTTCTTGTATTTTTGTATTTTGTTCCTTATTTATGCCGTGGTTCCTAGCTTCTGTTAAGATGTTCCTTATTTGATTACCCCCTGTGTGCCCCTCTGTGTATCTGTGAGTCCTCGTTTCTCCTTGTGTTTCATTCAATGTTTTCCCCAGCTCGTTATGTCTGTGCTCTCTCCTCCTGTCTGAACCTCTCTTCCTGTTTTACTTTGACAGTCTCTCGTCAGTATGTGTCATGTTGTGTTCACTCCTGCCCTGTCTCGTTATGATTATCTGTGTCAGCTGTGTTCCCCGTGTGCTCCCACTTCCCTCATGTCTCCCTCAGTTCAGTGTCGCGTTGTCAATGTCTCCTCCCTGGACCTGTGTGTCTTTCTGTGTTCCCTCGGTTTTCTGTTAGCATTCCCAATTTAGTTCTGTTTCTTTGTGAAGCCTGCAATAAAGCAGTGATTTTGAGTTCAGCTTTTTGTCTCCGTGAGTTTTGCGTTTGGGTCCTCTTCTGCCTCCACACAGCCAGATCATGACAAATGTAATGTCAAAAGCTTCAATAAATGTTTAATGCAAAGCTGGTTATATGATTCTGATGTACTAATAATGCCGATACTAAAATAACAGGAAAAACACCCCCTTTTTATCCCACAGCATCCACAGCTGTGCCACCAATTTACTCACATGGACTCTACTAACCTATCAGAAGCTTCTTCAGCTCAGAATGGAATCGTCTGGAGTTTCTTATTAATTAACAATAAATTTAGTGTATATGTACTCCTAAATTTGATGAAAGTGATAAAAAAAATAGACAGCTCTGTCTCTCTTTATTCTGACAATTAACTAATTCAAAAGATATTTCAATATTTATTTATCTAAAACAAAACAAGTTTACTCATGTTGTACAGTAAAAAAAAATGTTCTTGTGTTTTCCATAAAGTGTATGTAAATATCTGGTTTCAACTGTGAATATACTGCTGTGTATTGAAATTCCTCTTGTTTTGAGGTATATACTGAACAACATACAAAGCATAATATATAAAATACTACCAGAGTTTTTTCTTTGAAAGAAGCCCCTTATGTCCATTCTTGTATATCAGTGCATTACTGAATCCGATTTATTTAGCCGTGGAGAGTAACAACTGAAAATATGAAATAGACACACATGTAAGCTAAGACTCTCTAAAGAAACAGCATTGTTGTTGTTCGGCTTTTCATTTCGCCATTTGTTAATTCACTTGAAGAGCAAGTAACGTAATATGGGTCAAGTGATCAGTTTGATATCGATCTTTTGTGATACACCGTCATATTTACATTATTTGTACAGTACGAATGATTTGCTTTGGTACCTGGTCGAACTTCAGTTCTCCTCTGTCTGCCTGGCTCCGTTTCTCCAACAGCGCACTCGCAGGCAGCCGTTTTTGCTGAATTAGCATGTTCTAGAGTGTTCCTGTTTTCTTTTCCCAACTCTTTTCTGCATGTGCATACTGCCTCATTTAGAGCTGCATAATCTGAGAGGGAGGGTTAAGCAAAGACAGACAGCAAGCAAAAAGAAGATAAAATCCACTTGGAGTAAAGACAGACTCTCTCAGCTAAAGAACCATGGGGACAGGTAAGACAATTTAAACATCTATGAGCATTTCTTTTAAATTGCATTAAGTGAATGTCATTAGGATTTCTTGCTAAAATGATTAATATGAGTATGCCTGCTTGTTATTAGTTCTGATCACAACAGAAATTAAGAAATTAATAAATAAATATGTGAAATTGCACAAGGAATTCTGTGAGTACTTCACATAATGTGGTACTCTATCTTGAGCAACTACTGTAGCCCATGTGCCAGGCCAAAGCACTGTAATATAGAATTATATGCACTTGAAAATTATATATATATATATATATATATATATATATATATATATATATATATATATATATATATATATATATATATATATATATATATATATAATGTTTTTAACCTGCTAACACAATCAAACCTTTTTTGTTGTTTTGTTTCTTTTTTTATCTTGTTTTTCTGATATTTTATGTGATTTTTTTATGATAAAAGAAGTATGTATGTCACATATTCTGGATACTATACTAGAAGCTAGTGTTGCACAGAATATGTGTTAGAATCAAGCACTATAACATACAACCATAACAATTACATAGCCATGTACACTTAAGTAAAGAAGCGTTTTTATAAGTTTCAACTAATGTCTGTGATGCATTGCTTTCATGTTTTTTTGTTTCGCAACAGGTCAGTCATCTGGGCTGGAAGCAGCTTCCACACACATACAAACAGCCTCCATTGTCATCTACTGTGTGATATTTATAGTTGGAACTCTGGGCAACGCCCTGGTTATCTACATGACGGGCTTCAAAATGCAGAAAACAGTCAACTCAATTTGGTTTCTCAACCTGGCCATAGCTGACTTCCTCTTCACGGCCTTCCTGATTTTCTCGATCATTTCTCTCTCTCAGAGTCACCAGTGGCCTTTTGGACAATTCGTGTGCAAGCTCAACAACTTTGTCACTTTAGTCAACATGTTTGCCAGCATCTTTACTCTGACAGCTATAAATTTGGATCGTTGTCTGTCCATCTGGGTGGTGGTGTGGGCACACAACAAGCGCACAGTCTGCAAAGCTCGGCTCATATGTGCTGGTATCTGGGTGACTGCTGCGATCTGCAGCACTCCTTATGCCACTTTTCGCACCGTGTTAGGAGATAATGGGACATATTACTGTGGTTATTCTATGACACATGAACAAAAATGGAGTCTCCACATTTTTCGCTTTCTTATGGGCTTTGTGATCCCATTCCTGGTAATAGTCATCTCTTATGTGGCCATAGGGATCCGTGCAATGCGCATGCAGAGAACAAGGAGAAGGAGATCTCACAGAATCATTTTCTCCATCATTTTTGCATTCTTCATCTGCTGGTTACCCTTCCATGTTTTTAACTTTATAGAATTAAAGGCTGTGAATAACCCAGACCTCTGGAACATTGTTAGAATCATGGGTCCTCTGACTTTGAGTCTGGCTTTTCTGAACAGCTGCCTGAACCCCATCCTCTATGTTTTCATGTGTGAAGAATTCACGAAGAAGCTTCGGCAGTCCATATGTTTTGTACTTGAGAGTGCTCTGGCAGAGGATCATGTGTCCAGTCACTGTACGTCATCAACCATTTCAAAAATGTCTCAAAAATTTGATCCTGCTGCAACTTTAAAAATAATTGACCCAGCCATTTATGAAAACATCCCAGTAAGCAACGTGATCATCACTGAGGAGATTCCGGTCTCCGAGTAAAATCAACACACAGCAACAAAATCCAGTGTAACAAAAGGCAATGTAAAAAGGAATTCATTGATTTTTAATCCAAAACTTTCACATCAGATTATAACATAAAGTACATTCATGCACAGAAACACAAAGCACGTGTTTTTGTCTTGTCATATTATTAGACAAGCAAGAAAGAGTCAGAGTAACTGAAAACCCATGTTATTGTGCTGCAGCTTGGAGTTATAGCTATTGAGTTCGTGATTAAAACAAAGGATTAATTCAATTCAATTTTATTTATATAGCGCCAAATCACAACAAAAGTCGCCTCAAGGCGCTTCATAGATACAGAGAAAAACCCAACAATCATATGACCCCCTATGAGCAAGCACTTTGGCAACAGTGGGAAGGAAAAACTCCGTTTTAACAGGAAGAAACCTCCGGCAGAACCAGGCTCAGGGAGGGGCGGCCATCTGCTGCGACCGGTTGGGGTGAGAGAAGGATGACATGAAGTATTACATGAAGCGTTTTTTTTTTTCTTTCTTTGGAGAGGGGGTTGTTTTTGTTTCTTTTTTTGAACTTTATATTGTTCATAGAAATTGGATTGCCATCATTAAATTTCCTTTGAGAAAAGTTATATATGTTTCTAAGTAAGCTTTTAATACTCCTGCTCATCAACCAGTTTTTTCTTTATGATCAGAATTCATAATGATGTCAGAAGACACTGAACTTTAATAGAGCATTATGATTTTGTTACACTTGTATATAAAATAAAAGAATAAAAACATTCTGATGAAGTCTGATTCTGAGTGTGATTCTGTTTATCTGGACGTAGCGTTTTCAGTGGGAGAAATGTTTCGTCACTCATCCCATTGTCTTCTTCAGTCTCAGCTGGCTGCAGTTTTCCCCAATCTTTTAAACAGTATATTTGCATAATGACTGAAACCTGCCCACTGAAGGAACAGTGGGCTGGGAGGTCAGTTTCTTAATCTTAATTATGCAGATTCTCATGACCATTGATCAACAACCACTGACCAAAACCCACCGATCAAAGGCCATGAGCAGTGTTGGGTGTAATGCGTTACTAAGTAACGAGTTACTGTAATTAAATTACTTTTCCACTGAAAAAGGAGAGTAACTAATTACTGTTCATTTTTAGGTATTTTAATTACAGTTACTTACAATGTACTTGTGTTACATTGTAAAATAATTAAACTCGCTGAAATCATTTAATTTCAATCATTTGTCTTCTAAATGTAGACGTAAACTCTGCCGCTTTAACATCGCTGTAGTGCAGCTGCACGTCATTTCGCGCCACTTTGCTGCATAGTCGTATTCTAAAGCAGAATATGTAGGACTCGGCTGAAGCGAGTGGCTGTTTTTTGAAATAGAAATATTCCCGTCTCTTCACTTTTCTGAAACAAGCAGACAAGAATATTACAGTAATATGTAAGCTATGTCCTAGGGAGAAAAAACTATCGGCTGCTGTTAATAGCATGAGTAATCTACTGAAGCGCCTGACACGAGAGCATAGACGAACACTTCTGAGTGATCCTTGTTCATCATCCATGGACAACTCCTGCTAAGCAGGCAAAACCTGATTTTATTTCAGCAGCACAGAAAGCGTCTGAAGGTGATCTTAAAAAAATTATTGCAGTCTACATTGTGGAAGAGATGCTACCGCTGCGTACAGTAGAGTCTCCGTCTTTAAAAAAAAAAAAGTATTTATTATTTAAAGAGTTTAATTTCTATTGTTTGCCCGCTCAAGGTTTATAGGGATTTTAAGAAGTATTTAGTTAAATTACTTATTTAGTAATTAAGTTACTTTTCTGACACAGTAATTAGATAAGTCAAACCAGCGTTCCTCCCTGTCCAGGATGAGTACATCCTCATCCTTGAAAGAGTGTCCACTGGCCTGTAGCAGCTTTCTTTTGGCACCTTCCCAGCTTTGACAAAAGTCCAGCTGGGATAACCACATTTACTCAGGGCCTTCACATCACACGACTGTGTGCGTTAGGGTCCAATCCATACACCGGCCACTCAGCCTTGACAATAAATATAAGACTGAACTCAACAGCATCATTTTTTTAACTGAATTTTACTGTTTGTATTGACACTTGTTAACAACATACCAAACATACACTATAATGTTAATTGGTAAATCTATGAACGATTTTTAAATGATCTCTAAAACTATTAGCATATGTGTGTCTTTCATGTCCATCTGATAAGTCAAGTGACTTTTTGTGTAGCAGAAGCACAATGTAGGTAACCACAAATGGGACTCTCTACAGCAAAATATGCAAGAAGGGTACAATAGTTAGCTATAAAATAATACTCTATTAAGACTTGTCATCACAAAAATGTTCATTCAGTTCAGGCAAATGTTGTTGCATTAGTGTGTTCTGAGAAATTACTGTTTTGTTATCTGCTCATTTCTGTATTTGCGTACTGATTCATCTGCAGCTGCAGAAACTGAGAGGGAGGAGAAATCAAAGACAGAGAGCAAGTAGAAGCAGCAACTGATAGAGATCAACTTACAACCACGGCAGACTCTCTCAGCTAAAAAGAGCATGGGGACGGGTAAGTTAATTTAGTCTAGACATATATTACTATTTCTCTTTAAGCAGCAATATGTGAAAGGTTATTTGAGTTCTTGTTAAACTGTTCAAAATGAGCACTCATACCTGGTATTAATTATGTTATTAATCACAAAAGAAACTGAGTTAGATAAATGCAAATATCAACTTGCACACAGAATTCTGTATGTGCATCACAAAAGTAGAAGCTAGTATTGCATAGAACATGTGTTGGAGCCAACTATGAAAATGCATAGCTGTATTTTGTTAATTAAAAATTACTTAATTTGTATAATTTGGCAACAAATGTAATGAAATCCTCTTATTTTATCTGTTCATATAATATATTGTGGAAACATGATTTGTTTAATAAAACATTTTCTTTTTTGCTTTCAGATAACATCACTTTCAATGCAACTCAGTCACCTGAACAAGATGCAGCTTTCACACACATACAAACAGCCTCCATTGTCATCTACTGTGTGATATTTATAGCTGGAACTCTGGGCAATGGCCTTGTTATCTATGTGGCGGGATTCAAAATGCAGAAAACAGTCGACTCGGTTTGGTTTCTCAACCTGGCCATAGCTGACTTCCTCTTCACGGCCTTCCTTATTTTCTCGATCATTTCTCTCTCTCAGAGTCACCGATGGCCTTTTGGAACATTCATGTGCAAGCTCAACACCTTTGTGAGTGTAGTCAACATGTTTGTCAGCATCTTTACTCTGACAGCCATGAGTTTGGATCGTTGTCTGTGTATCTGTGTGGTGGTGTGGGCACACAACAAACGCACAGTCAGCAAAGCTCAGCTCATATCAGCTGGGATCTGGGTGATCGCTGGCGTCTTCAGCACTCCTTATGCCACTTTTCGCACTGCATCAGTGGGGAACGGAGGGGAAAGTTCCTGTGGTTATTCTGCAACAATCAAAGAACACAAATTGACTCTCGACATTTTTCGCTTTGTTATGGGCTTTGTGATCCCATTCCTGATAATAATGATCTCTTATGTGTCCATTGGTATCCGTGCAATGCGCATGCCGAGAACAAGGAGACGCAGATCTCGCCGGGTCATTTTCTCCATCATTTTTGCATTCTTCATCTGTTGGTTGCCTTTCCACACTTTCAATTTCATAGAATTGAAGTTAGAGCTCCAGGGGATTGTTAGAATGTATGGTCCTCTGACTGTGAGTCTGGCTTTTCTGAACAGCTGCTTGAACCCCATCCTTTATGTTTTCATGTGTGAAGAATTCCAGAAGAAATTTCGACAGTCCATTTGTTTTGTACTCGAGAGTGCACTGGCAGAAGACCATTTGTTATTTCTGTCCACCCGCTCCATGTCATCAACCTTTTCAAAAGCTTCCCAAAAATCAGACACTGCTGCCACTTTAGATCGGATCGACCCAGCCATTTATGAAAACATCCCAGAAAGCACAGTAATCATCACCGAGGGGATTCCTAGAACTGAATAAGAGTGCCCCACCAGACAATGAATTTTGAAATGAATCATTGTTTTTTGTTTTACAAATTTACGCTCATGCACAGACATACACAATATTTCCAAAAGTGTTTGCTTGTCTGCCTTCACATGTATATGAACTTGAATGAAATCCCATTCTAATGTATAGTGTTTAAGATGATGTCAGCCCACCCTTCAACTCATTGAGATGTTTAGGAATGTGTTTACCATTCTTCCAGAAGACCACTTGTGAGATTAGACAGCGATGTTGGATGAGAAGGCCTGACTCGCAGTCTCGGCTCTAATTCATCGCAAAGATGTTCTATTGAGGTCAGGAACCTGTGCAGGCCAGTCCAGTTCTTCAACACCAAACCCGTTCATCCATGTTTTTATGGACACAGTGCTTTGTGCATTCTTGCACAGTCATATTGGAACAGGCAGGGGCCATCCCCAAATTGTTTCAAAAAATTTGGGAGGATTAAATATTCATTACAGTTCCTTTCACTTGGCACAATGCAGTCAGAAAATTACCATTCTCCTGGCAACAACCAAACCCAGACTTATCCATTAGATTTCCAGACTGAGAAGTGTGTTTCATAACTCCAGAGAACCATCAAACAAACTCCAGGGAGTTTCTTTTTTTTTCTTTCATGCTGTCAATTTCCATGATTTGAAATACCATTATGACATTTCATTTTAAATTACTTTCACTTTTTTGTATGTATGTTTCTAACCATGTTTAAACAATATGCATCATACTCTTACACGAGAGCTGTGTCTTTTTATTGATCATTAAGGTTTTTTTGATCAACCTGTTAATAAAAACATGCTGATGTTGTCTGCATGACAAAACTGGCTTACACTCTGCATACTCTTCTTTTATTTCACTGGATATTTATAAGGCTGTATACTTTATGTCACAGTGTAGTATTGAACACACTATGCAAATTTAAAAATAAAAGGAATCCTTATATATATATATATATATATATATATATATATATATATATATATATATATATATATATATATATATATATATATTACGTGAAGTACCCTCAGAAGGTCTGCTAGATGATGTTAATGCAGCACTACGGACAATACCTACAACCACGATTACCGACACTAACAAGCTGATCTACAATACGGCAGCAGTGATCAGTGAGATGCTTGGCTACAAGTTGAACAGCGACAAGGGGCAATACCCTCCATGGAGAAGGAGGCTAGAGGGCAAGATCAAAGTAGCACGGAGGGAGGTTAGCCAACTAACGGAGTTGCAGAAAGGTGCGACAAAGAAGGTGCATAAGAAATACAGCAAGCTGTCCATACCTGAGGCCTTGGAAACTGCCAAGCAAAGACTCACAGCCTTGGCCAGCCGCTTGAGGAGGTACACCAGAGAGATAGAAGGCAGGAGAATAAACCAGCTGTTCTCCACAGAACCAGCAAAGGTGTACTCTCAGTGGCAGGGGAACAATATGAGAACAGCACCACCAAGGCTGGAGACGGAGCAATACTGGAAGAGCATATGGGAGAAGGATGCAACCCATAACGGCAATGCTCAGTGGCTAGAGGATCTGAGGGCTGACCACAGCGACCTCCCTGAACAGGGTCCAGTAACCATCACAGTGGCAGATATCCAAGAAAGGGTCTCCAGTATGAAGAGTTGGACAGCACCAGGGCCCGACATGGTTCACGCCTACTGGCTGAAGAAGCTGACTGCACTCCACGAGCGTCTGGCAGCACAAATGAACCAGCTGCTAGTTAACGAGAGACACCCGGAATGGCTAACTGAAGGCCGGACGGTCCTGATCCCCAAGGACCCCAAGAAGGGACCGGTCCCCTCCAACTACCGACCAATAACCTGCCTCAGTACTACATGGAAGCTCCTGTCAGGCATCATATCGGCTAAGATGAACAGGCACATGGGTCAATACATGAGCGGGACACAGAAAGGAATTGGCAAGAATACCAGAGGCGCAAAACACCAGCTACTGGTAGACAGAACAATCAGCCGAGACTGCAAGACCAGACTGACCAACCTGTGCACTGCCTGGATTGATTACAAGAAGGCCTATGACTCAATGCCCCACAGCTGGATACTGGAATGCCTAGAATTGTACAAGATCAATGGGACCCTAAGAGCCTTCATCAGGAACTCAATGGGGATGTGGCGTACAACACTAGAGGCCAACTCCAAGCCCATAGCACAAGTCACCATCAAGTGCGGGATCTACCAAGGAGATGCTCTGTCCCCACTGCTGTTCTGCATAGGCCTGAACCCCCTCAGTGAGATCATTAACAAGACTGGCTACGGATACCGACTACGGAACGGAGCAGTTGTCAGCCACCTCCTGTACATGTGTGGCGAGACGAGGATGGGGTATAAAGTAAATACTCTTTGCAGTTTTAAAAAGACAACGCCACCCTGGGAATTTCACCCAGAGAATACTGAAAGTAACACTAAATCACCAGAAAGGCACTTAGGTTCGCTATACTCAGTCCAGAGACGAGGTTCAATGATCAACAAATTCACAATTTATTAATAATTATTTAAAACACCATATAAAAGCACAATCATAAATATTCAAATATGCTTAAAAAGGTATTCAGAGCTGAGGCTTACCAGTGGAGGGGCAGGGATGCCACACACAAACTAAAGAAAGAAAACACACCCAAAACACAAGTGCAGCACACTATCACACACACTCACGCTAATAAACTAAACAAGGCAGGTGTGTACACTCAAGGGATCCCACCACCAAGGCACCCTAGTCTCCTCCACGTCGGCACTCCGCATCTGAATAAAAGAAACAAAGAAAATGTTAATATATTACAACAAACTAATGTGTAGCACCGGGGGATAACCCAACTGCAGGACCACACTGGTGATCCACAGCTAGAAAAAGGGCCTCCCACCAGTGGTGTAACAAAAATCCAAACTACAAATCAAAAGCAATAAAACAACATACAATCTGAATAAAACTCTAAAATCTGGAGCAAACGGAATCGCCGTACTGCTCCAACTTGCCGTCCACACGACGATAAGTTAACAGTCAATCAATATGCACGCCAGCTGACTCCGATAACCGGCATGCATATGGCCGTTGTCCACGCCGACGTCCACTGTAAAAGCTGACAGCAGCAGGGAAGAATTCTCACAACGGGAACAGACGGTAAAAGCACAGCAAGGCAAAACAGCAGCACTTCAGTTCGCGTAGCTTGGCGCAAAACTACGGTCCACACTTCCTGCGAAACATAATAAATAATTACTATAAAAGAACAATAGAAGGCAGAGAGCGTAACAAAAGTTGATTACGTACCAAGTAAGCCGGGTCACAGAACGTAAGCAGAATAGCTCAGAGGAGGCTTCTATAGCTACGACCAGCCGCGATGGAGGCTTCAGAAGAATAACCCACAAACGATCTCTACCACACCGAGGAAGTCAGGTGACCAAAAAGGAGATCACAGGCAAGCAATGCAGAGACACTCAAATGGCCACTATTTATACCAGCGCCCCCTAATGGGCCAGGCTGAAAGTGGGTTGGACCGAGGGATAACATTCATCCTGCCACATTCTACCCCTCCTTCTTGCATCGTCGCCCCGACGATGAATTACAAAGACACCCAGATTAGTCCCAAGGCCTAAAAAATGCAGAGACAGCATGTACCCTAGGCTCAGAAATAGAGTTAGCAGCCCCTTGTGCCACCTCCCCTGTTGGTCTTGGGAGATGATGGATGTTTGAATGCTGGCCAGCTGTGGACCGGGTTGTTTTTCGCACCACCACATTTCTTGTATCAGAACTCGTAGAGGGAGCAGGAAGAGAGCTAGATGGAACTGGTGCTACACTCGGAGTAACTGTACAAGTGGCTGGGACATCGGAAGTTCGGTCTTCTGGCCGGAGCAACAACTCAGGGCTACTTGGAATCACTGCCACTGGGCTGTAAGATGGTGAAACATTTACTTGAGGAGCTCCTATGCTCAGGAATAACAGGTCACTGTCACATGATGAGTCATGTCCTGGTTCTGGGGAGGATATTTCTGGGCCATGTGAGCTACTGCTTGGAGCAGGCCCTTCTGATGGTGTAGCTGCCGTTACCACAGCCTTCAACAAGGTACGATGAACATGCTTCACACTGCTGGGATCATCTGCAGGTGCAATGGTATATACTGCCCCACCTCCTTTAGGTGCCTTCAGGATTCTATATACCACGGGTTTCCATCGATCTTGGATTTTACATCTCCCTCTTCCACTCAGATCGCGCAGGAACACCAACTGGCCGTCGTTCAATGGTGCCTCTTTCACCTTTTTGTCATGGTGCCTCTTTCTGCGGTCGGCAGCCAATTGCAATCGTTCCTTGGCTCCTTCGTGTACAACCTGTAGCCGGGCTTGATGCTCCTGAATCCACTCGTGCACATCTCCACTGATGGGGTCCGGTACTCTGCCCAACAGAAAGTCCACTGGCAACCTGGGTTCTTGCCCAAACATCAATAAGAATGGGGTTTCCCCAGTAGCCTGATGGGGAGTGGTATTATAACAGTAGAGTAACTGGGGCAAACATACATTCCAGTCTCTTTTTCTGGATACTGGCAGGGTCCGCAACAAATTGTGCAAAGTCCTATTAAAACGTTCACACTGACCATTTCCAGCCGGATGATAAGGAGTAGTGTGGGACTTCTCGATACCATAAAACCTGCAGAGCTGCTGGATCAGGGAGCTTTCAAAGTTACGACCCTGATCAGAATGGATACGCGCTGGTACACCAAACTTCGAAAACCACTCAGTCACGAGAACCTGGGCCACTGTAGCCGCACATTGGTCACGAGTGGGGACAGCCAATGTATACTTGCTGAAAACATCAGTCATCACCAAAACGTTCTCCAGCCCATTCCGGGAAGGTTCGAGCAAGGTGTAATCAATGGCCAAGATTTCATTTGGTCGAGAAGCCAACAAATGTCCCATGAAACTTTGAGCTGCTGGTTGGGTGTCTTTTGCAACTTGGCAACGTTCGCATCTCTGACACCAACGAGCTACCTCAGCAGACATACCTGGCCAGTAGCACCGTGAGCGGAGAAGCGCTAGGGTCCTTTCCACACCTTGATGGCCATGCTCCTGATGAACATGAGTCAACACCTGCTCAATTAGTGCACTAGGCAGCAAAAGCTGAAGTACCACCTCGGCACCGTCAGGGCGATGAACCTGACGATACAGAACTCCTTCCCTTTCAATCAGACGATCCCATTGTCGTAGCAGCACCAGAGCAAGTGGAGCAAGCTGCTGCCGCTCCTCAAAGCTGGGTCGCTGCTTCCGTCTCCAGAACACCAAGATCTCTTTTATCACTGGGTCGACCTGTTGGAGGGTATGAAGATCAGGAGTAGTGAGATGGGGCAAAACTGTAATGGCAGCTTGTGATACCTCAGCTGGTCCCAGCCGCAAGGCTTGTTGAAGAGGTCCAGGCAAGGCTGTACCAGGAACCATGGCTTTAATCTCCTGAGGATCAGGTGGATGCTGGCGAGATAAAGCGTCTGCATTCTTATTACTCCTTCCTGACCTGTACTTTAAGTCAAAGTCAAACGAAGCGAGCTGAGCTGCCCAGCGCTGTTCAGTAGCCCCAAGTTTAGCAGAAGACAAGTGACTAAGAGGATTGTTGTCGGTGTAAACAATACACTTGTGGCCCAACAAGTACTCTCTAAATTTCTCAGTCATGGCCCACTTAAGTGCCAAAAACTCCAGCTTCATTGAGCTATAATTTAACATATTGCGCTCAGTGGGCCTCAAACCCCGACTGGCATAGGCTATTGGCCTCACCTTACCTCCCTGCTCCTGGGAAAGCACTGCCCCTAGGCCGGCATGGCTGGCATCCACTTCTAAAATAAAAGGCAAAGAGAAATCTGCATAAGCGAGCACTGGTGCTGTTGTCAGTTTAGTCTTTAATGCCTCAAAACTGTGAGCACACTCTGCAGTCCAGTTCTCCATGATACCATGCTCTGACCTCTTCTTTGATTTTCTGCCTCCCCACTCTGCCACCAGTCTATGCAGAGGTGCCGCCAACTTGGCAAAACCCTCCACAAAACGGCGATAATAGCTGGCAAACCCAAGGAAGGAGCGTAGTTCCGAAACAGTCTTAGGAGGCTGCCAGTTAGCCACCACTTCCACCTTGCTAGGGTCCGTAGAGACACCTTGATCGGAGATGACATGGCCTAGGTAGCGAACCTCCCGCTGGAAAAAGGCACATTTGGCAAGCTTGGCTTTTAAACCTTCCTGCTGAAGCCGACCTAGCACCACATCCAGCCGCTCAAGATGTTGCGATACTGTTGATGAAAAGATTACAATGTCATCAAGATAGAGAAGCAGAGACTGGCACTGTTGATCACCGAAAAGGCGTTGCATTAGTCTCTGGAAGGTGCTAGGGGCATTACAGAGCCCAAATGGCATTCGGTTCCATTCAAATAGGCCGAAAGGAGTACAGAAGGCAGTCTTGGGCCTATCCTCTTCCGTAACTGGGACCTGATTATAGCCACTTGCTAAATCCATGGTGGAAAACCAACGGGCACCAGTCAGCGCATCTAAGGATTCTTCAATGCGCGGCAGGGGGAATGCATCTTTCCTTGTCTTGTTGTTCAGTTGCCGATAATCAACACACATGCGCGGGCTGCCATCCTTCTTCTTAACGAGCACAATGGGAGAAGCATAGGGGCTGCTACTCTCTCTAATCACCTCGGCCCCTAACAACTGGTTAATATGCTCTTTCACAACCTCGTACTCTGAAGGGGGGATGCGCCTATAACGCTGCCGCACGGGGATATCGTCTAAGACTGGAATGTCATGGGAGATCAAGTTAGTGCAACCCAAATCAGTGTCATGAGCAGAAAAGACAGAGCTGTATTTCTTAAGGAGAGACCTCACCTGTCCCTGTTCCTCTGCTGACAGTTTAGACAAATCAATCCCTTCCATCTGATCCTGCACAGTAGGAGTGGCGGTGTGAGATGCCATTGTGGCTACGTTAGGGAGTACTTCTGTCACACCAGCGGGCAAACTGACCACATGAACATCTTCCAGGGTCCCTATAACGGTCCTAGGGTAAAGCAAGACCGCCGTAGTCCCTACATTAACAACTGGTATGTATGCAGTACCTCGAACCACTCGAACCAATGCAGGGGACGCTAAAAGTCCAGCCGGCAAGTTAACATCAGTAGGTTCAAATAACACAGTGGCACCTGAATATTGCTCAGAACAGGTGGCGGCCACTACTTTCATTACACCACCCGGAATGCAACATGCTCGCTTACCCCTCACTCTCACATGGCCAGACAAATCCAGTGGGGCTCTTATACTAACGTCATGGCACTTTTGCAGCGCCTGCACAAGGGGTTTAGGGGCCTCTGTGACAAAGCCCAAACTAAACAATGCTTCACCGTGTTGCCCAAAAAGCTCGTGGTAACACTTCCGAATGACATTCATCCCCAATACACCCGGAACCGTGGGAGGTCCTGCACCTGGAGGATCTTTAACGACCAACACGCCACACTGTGGAAGAAACTTGTCACAGAGCTCTACACTTAACTCGATATAGCCAAGGTAAGGAATTGACAACCCATTAGCCGCTTTAAGCTGCAACCAATGACAAGCTTGGAGACGCTCTTGACCCCAGGACTCAAAATGCTGGCGGAAAAAACTTTCAGTAATGGTGGAGACCATGGACCCCGTATCAACCAAACAAGGTACTTTTATACCGCCCATGTCCACATCTATATGAGGACAGGATGAAATTAATTTGGAGACTGCCTCTGGACCATTAGAAGCAACCCTTGAGCCAATAGACACCCCACCCGAACTGTGGCTCGGCAATACGGAGGGTGCTAGTTTTCCGAAGCCGTATTTAAAGGAGAGTGCCTGCGATTATGCAGAGGGGCCTGCGGAGGAGGCCGGGAACGAGGAACGCGTTCCCCATCACACTCCCGAGCAACATGTCCAGGTTGCTGACAACGACGGCATATAATGGAGTCGCCCCGTCCTGAGCGAGGCATTCGATGGGGGCCCTGCAATCGAGCAATGCTCTGAGTGAGCTGATTAAGTTGCTCCTGCTGGCGCTTTAACAATTCCTTCATCTCGCTCATCTCAGACAAATGGGTAGACTGAGCTATTCCTGAGGGACCGCTATGGACCCCATACTGAATGCCATAAACAGAAGGGACAGAACTGCTTCTATGCCTAACGCCACTAGGCAACCCTTCACGTTCCCACCTAATAGCTTCCCCTCTAATCTCCAGCAATGTCAGTGTTGGCTGCCTCCTTACTAGCTGCTTTAACTCCCGCCGCAAGGTACTATCTAAGACCTGTTCAACAAATTGATCTCTTAATAAAACGTCAGCATTGGGCATGCCATTGGGGGCACTCGATTTAACTTTTTCCATAAGACCCAAGAGAGCGAGAGAAAACTCTTGCAGTGTCTCACTTTCCTGCTGTTTTCTAGAGAAGAAAGCTTCCTGCAATGCTACATAGGAGTCTGAACAGCCATAAAGTTCTTGCAATATAGTAATTATCTTAGCAGGATCAGTCCTCTCTGCACTAGAGCGATATTTAATCTCCTCACGTGCTTCTCCTTCTAGGTGGTCAAACAGGAAAAATGCTTTATCAGCCAAAGACAAATGGCGTGCTCTAGCACAACCTTCTATTTCCTCCAACCATTCATTCAACCCTATACCTGATTTTCCTCTAAACATAGGGCACTTTCTGTCACGGGGCACAAAAACTAGTCTCTCTGCTACAGAGACACCAGCCGTTGGGGGGTTAACAGATGATGCAGTTGAAGTAGAAGGTGTAGCACTAGTACCTGACCCAACAGCCCTCTCCTGACGCAGCCTCTCATTGTCTGCTTTCAGCTGCGCGATCAAGTCCCTGAGTTCCTGTAACTCTTCCTCCATCTCTGTAACACAGCTGTGAAATCCCACACCAAAGTAGCTGCTGCTTTGCCTTTATTCTGTACAAAAATAATATAAAAAAACAATTTACATTACACCAAACAAAAAAAGAAGAACACACGTCTCTGTTTTAAAGAGTATATCCTGCCGACAACGCCAAGTTTGTGGCGAGACGAGGATGGGGTATAAAGTAAATACTCTTTGCAGTTTTAAAAAGACAACGCCACCCTGGGAATTTCACCCAGAGAATACTGAAAGTAACACTAAATCACCAGAAAGGCACTTAGGTTCGCTATACTCAGTCCAGAGACGAGGTTCAATGATCAACAAATTCACAATTTATTAATAATTATTTAAAACACCATATAAAAGCACAATCATAAATATTCAAATATGCTTAAAAAGGTATTCAGAGCTGAGGCTTACCAGTGGAGGGGCAGGGATGCCACACACAAACTAAAGAAAGAAAACACACCCAAAACACAAGTGCAGCACACTATCACACACACTCACGCTAATAAACTAAACAAGGCAGGTGTGTACACTCAAGGGATCCCACCACCAAGGCACCCTAGTCTCCTCCACGTCGGCACTCCGCATCTGAATAAAAGAAACAAAGAAAATGTTAATATATTACAACAAACTAATGTGTAGCACCGGGGGATAACCCAACTGCAGGACCACACTGGTGATCCACAGCTAGAAAAAGGGCCTCCCACCAGTGGTGTAACAAAAATCCAAACTACAAATCAAAAGCAATAAAACAACATACAATCTGAATAAAACTCTAAAATCTGGAGCAAACGGAATCGCCGTACTGCTCCAACTTGCCGTCCACACGACGATAAGTTAACAGTCAATCAATATGCACGCCAGCTGACTCCGATAACCGGCATGCATATGGCCGTTGTCCACGCCGACGTCCACTGTAAAAGCTGACAGCAGCAGGGAAGAATTCTCACAACGGGAACAGACGGTAAAAGCACAGCAAGGCAAAACAGCAGCACTTCAGTTCGCGTAGCTTGGCGCAAAACTACGGTCCACACTTCCTGCGAAACATAATAAATAATTACTATAAAAGAACAATAGAAGGCAGAGAGCGTAACAAAAGTTGATTACGTACCAAGTAAGCCGGGTCACAGAACGTAAGCAGAATAGCTCAGAGGAGGCTTCTATAGCTACGACCAGCCGCGATGGAGGCTTCAGAAGAATAACCCACAAACGATCTCTACCACACCGAGGAAGTCAGGTGACCAAAAAGGAGATCACAGGCAAGCAATGCAGAGACACTCAAATGGCCACTATTTATACCAGCGCCCCCTAATGGGCCAGGCTGAAAGTGGGTTGGACCGAGGGATAACATTCATCCTGCCACACATGGATGACATCAAGCTGTATGCCAAGAGTGAACGAGACATCGATTCACTGATCCACACTACCAGGCTATACAGCAATGACATTGGAATGTCGTTCGGACTGGAGAAGTGTAGCCGGATGGTAACAAAGAGAGGGAAGGTAGTCAGAACTGAGGGGATTGAACTACCAGAAGGCAACATTGCAGACATAGAGGACAGTTACAAGTACTTGGGGATCCCGCAGGCGAATGGGAACCATGAAGAGGCCGCTAGAAAAGCTGCAACCACCAAGTACCTGCAGAGGGTCAGGCAAGTCCTGAGGAGTCAGCTGAATGGTAAGAACAAGATCCGGGCCATCAACACGTACGCCCTGCCCGTGATCAGGTACCCTGCTGGGGTAATAGGCTGGCCAAAGGAGGAGATAGAAGCCACTGACATAAAGACAAGAAAGCTCCTTACCATGCATGGAGGGTTTCACCCCAAGTCCAGCACCCTGAGACTGTACGCTAAGCGGAAGGAAGGGGGCCGGGGACTGGTGAGTGTCAGCACCACAGTCCAGGATGAGACAACGAACATCCAAGAATACATTGGGAAGATGGCCCCAACTGAGGAGGGAGACGAGGAACCATCATGGAAGGACAGGCCCCTGCACGGTATGTACCACCGGCAGATAGAGGAGGTGGCTGATATCCAGAAATCCTACCAGTGGCTGGACAAAGCTGGACTGAAAGACAGCACAGAGGCACTAATCATGGCAGCACAAGAACAAGCTCTGAGCACAAGATCCATAGAGGCTGGGGTCTATCACACCAGGCAAGACCCCAGGTGCAGGCTGTGTAAAGATGCCCCAGAGACAATCCAGCACATAACAGCAGGGTGCAAGATGCTAGCAGGCAAGGCATACATGGAACGCCATAACCAAGTGGCCGGCATAGTGTACAGGAACATCTGTGTCGAGTATAAGCTGGAAGTCCCGAGGTCAAAATGGGAGATGCCCCCAAGGGTGGTGGAGAATGACCGAGCTAAGATCCTGTGGGACTTCCAGATACAGACGGACAAAATGGTGGTGGCTAACCAACCGGACATAGTGGTGGTAGACAAACAGAAGAAGACGGCCGTAGTGATCGATGTAGCGGTTCCGAATGACAGCAATATCAGGAAGAAGGAACACGAGAAGCTGGAGAAATACCAAGGGCTCAGAGAAGAGCTCGAGAGGATGTGGAGGGTGAAGGTAACGGTGGTCCCCGTGGTAATCGGAGCACTAGGTGCGGTGACTCCCAAGCTAGGCGAGTGGCTCCAGCAGATCCCGGGAACAACATCGGAGATCTCTGTCCAGAAGAGCACAGTCCTGGGAACAGCTAAGATACTGCGCAGGACCCTCAAGCTCCCAGGCCTCTGGTAGAGGACCCGAGCTTGAAGGATAAACCGCCCGCAGGGGCGTGCTGGGTGTTTTCTTTTTTTTTTTTGTTATATAAATCCTTTAAAATTATAACCAACAGATTAACACATTAGGTTTTTGTAGGCTATTAAACTATGAAATACAGTCAAAGAACTGGAGATAGCCTCCGCTTATTATAGGTTTGTTATTGCACGGATGAGCTGTGCCCTTCTCAATTAGGACTTGTGGTTGTTGCAAAATCAAAATGGTATTGCCTCACTATTCATTCTGAGACTAAAAATAAAATTAAGTCAAGAATTATTTTTTTTAAAAATGGCTACTAAACACATTCTTCTTACACAAGGATAGATGTAGAACTGCAAAGCAAAAAATAAATACCGTAATAGGTATGATGGCTCCGGCCTTGTTATTGATTGGTGGGCATGTTTTTGTTTACTATTTTAATTTCCTCATTAACAGCTCCTCCCATCCACTGAAAGAAAACCTGTTTAGTATACGGTTTATATTACATTCTTCTTATAAGCAGGACAGAGGAGAGAAGAAAAGGTGCGGAGAGCAGAGGAGCTGAACAACGAGATACCAAAATAACAGGAAAGAAGTTATGAGACCAGGGCAGGTAAAATTTAAAAACTTTACTAGATAAATACTTTCTCAAATTAATACTTCATCGACATTCTAACATTTTTTTTTAAAGTTTTATTCCTGCTGCTTAATTTTTTTTATTGCCTCAAACAAGAAGAACTCAAATTGAACTTTTTATTGTTTACTGTTTATTTCTGAATCATTCTAAGAATTCAATCTTTAGTGTTCATAATGTTTGATATGTTATATGAATTATACTATAAAATGTAATTTTAAAAAAACTTTAAAGAGGTGTTGTTATCAAAGGAAAATCCAAAACATTTCAGAGCTGGGCTAAGGGCTCAGTGTTTCAAAACCCTAACAACCCCCCTGGTATAAAGTAACAAATTTACTAAGAAATAAGAATAACTGAATATGTGATTAAGAAAAAAGCAAAACTAATAAATTAATAAATAAACAGAAGAACATCATAAAAACGCACTCCTGTAACGAGCTGTCATTTAGGATGGCACCGTGGTAGTAGAATCGTGAAATGGACACTTGTGGCAATGATTCTGATATATGACAATTTATGTCATCTTTTTCAATGATATTACTGAAGTCAAGTACTCAGTGCAGAGTTCAGAAATTACAAAAGAAATAGCAAGATCGTATCAATAAATTATAAACAAACCACTATTAATGCAAATGATTACCCAGTGCCATGTGCAGAAAGTAATGATATACATGGTCAGAGGGCCCGGTGGCGCCAGTGTCCGGCAGCCTCGCCTCTGTCAGTGCGCCCCAGAGCGGCTGTGGCTACACTGTAGCTTGCCATCACCAGTGTGTGAATGTGTGTGTGAATGGGTGGATGACTGAATGTGTAAAGTGCTTTGGGGTCCTTAGGGACTAGTAAAGCGCTATACAAATACAGGCCATTTACCATTTACCATTTACATAGTACTGGTATACACTGTTAAATGCATGACCACCGAGAAAAATCAACTGCTTGAGACATATGGTATTCTATTATTTGAAAAGTGTCCTTGGGCACCTCTACTTAGTTCTATCTGAACATCTAGATCAACCAGATAATTACAGCTAATGTGCAAACACACAGAAACTTTCCAACACGTGTGCAGGAAGCATTACTGTGTTTTTAAAGCACAGCTAATGCTAACAAAGAAGCAAAAGCATATTTACATTTTTTCCATCTCTGCACCAGTGACTACTTCCATACAAAATAAATAATATACAGTTTTACTGTTTGCATCGACACTTAATAACAACAGTCTTTGCCAAACAGCCACTTTAATGTTATTTGGTGAATCTTTATGCAATAAACTCTTACATTTTTAGCACTTCTTTGTCTTTTGTGTTCATCTGATAAGCCAAAGAGTGTCTGTAAGGGTGCATGAATGTGAGTACAGTGCAGCACAAGAACGATGTAGCTAACCACGATCGGTGATTGTCTACAGTGATATATGTACAACATTGGCACAATATACAGATATAAATAATACTCTTGTAAGATTTGTCCAACCATCACAAAAATGTTCATTCAGTTCAGGCAAATGTTGTTGCATTAGCATATTCTGAGGCATTACTATTAAATTATCTGCTCATTTCTGTATTTGCATACTGCTTCATCTGCAGCTGCAAAAACTGAGAGGGCAGCGTTATCAAAGACAGAGAGCAAGTAGAAGCAGCAACTGATAGAGATCAACTTACAACCACGGCAGACTCTCTCAGCTAAAAAGAGCATGGGGACGGGTAAGTTAATTTAGTCTAGACATATATTACTATTTCTCTTTAAGCAGCAATATGTGAAAGGTTATTTGAGTTCTTGTTAAACTGTTCAAAATGAGCACTCATACCTGGTATTAATTATGTTATTAATCACAAAAGAAACTGAGTTAGATAAATGCAAATATCAACTTGCACACAGAATTCTGTATGTGCATCACAAAAGTAGAAGCTAGTATTGCATAGAACATGTGTTGGAGCCAACTATGAAAATGCATAGCTGTATTTTGTTAATTAAAAATTACTTAATTTGTATAATTTGGCAACAAATGTAATGAAATCCTCTTATTTTATCTGTTCATATAATATATTGTGGAAACATGATTTGTTTAATAAAACATTTTCTTTTTTGTTTTCAGATAACATCACTTTCAATGCAACTCAGTCACCTGAACAAGATGAAGCTTTCACACACATACAAACAGCCTCCATTGTCATCTACTGTGTGATATTTATAGCTGGAACTCTGGGCAATGGCCTTGTTATCTATGTGGCGGGATTCAAAATGCAGAAAACAGTCGACTCGGTTTGGTTTCTCAACCTGGCCATAGCTGACTTCCTCTTCACGGCCTTCCTTATTTTCTCGATCATTTCTCTCTCTCAGAGTCACCGATGGCCTTTTGGAGAATTCATGTGCAAGCTCAACACCTTTGTGAGTGTAGTCAACATGTTTGTCAGCATCTTTACTCTGACAGCCATGAGTTTGGATCGTTGTCTGTGTATCTGTGTGGTGGTGTGGGCACACAACAAACGCACAGTCAGCAAAGCTCAGCTCATATCAGCTGGGATCTGGGTGATCGCTGGCGTCTTCAGCACTCCTTATGCCACTTTTCGCACTGCATCAGTGGGGAACGGAGGGGAAAGTTCCTGTGGTTATTCTGCAACAATCAAAGAACACAAATTGACTCTCTGCATTTTTCGCTTTGTTATGGGCTTTGTGATCCCATTCCTGATAATAATGATCTCTTATGTGTCCATTGGTATCCGTGCAATGCGCATGCCGAGAACAAGGAGACGCAGATCTCGCCGGGTCATTTTCTCCATCATTTTTGCATTCTTCATCTGTTGGTTGCCTTTCCACATTTTCAATTTCATAGAATTGAAGTTAGAGCTCCAGGGGATTGTTAGAATGTATGGTCCTCTGACTGTGAGTCTGGCTTTTCTGAACAGCTGCTTGAACCCCATCCTTTATGTTTTCATGTGTGAAGAATTCCAGAAGAAATTTCGACAGTCCATTTGTTTTGTACTCGAGAGTGCACTGGCAGAAGACCATTTGTTATTTCTGTCCACCCGCTCCATGTCATCAACCTTTTCAAAAGCTTCCCAAAAATCAGACACTGCTGCCACTTTAGATCGGATCGACCCAGCCATTTATGAAAACATCCCAGAAAGCACAGTAATCATCACTGAGGGGATTCCTAGAACTGAATAAGAGTGCCCCACCAGACAATGAATTTTGAAATGAATCATTGTTTTTTGTTTTACATATTTACGCTCATGAACAGACATACACAATATAATTTGCTCGTCTGCCTTCACATGTATATGGACTTGAATGAAACCCTCATTTATTCATGTAATGAATTTTACATCAATTTCTAATGAATTTTATTGCATTAAATGGTTTTTTTGTTTTTGTTTTTTTAAACTTTAAACTCTTTCACAGAAATATAAAATGTCAGCTATGCTTACTATATTTACTTATAATAGTAAGAAAGAGGAGTTACAATTTTAATTAGTCAGAATACGTTAAAACTTATGCGTGCTGCATCTCTGCATTAAAATTCACTAAAACTATTTAACATATGAATGGTTTTTTTGTGTTGTTTGTTTTGTTTTCTGTTTTTTTACTTTGATGCTGTCATTTTTCCATGATTTGGATTTCATCATTAAATTAATTTTAAGTGACTTTTATGTTAGAAGGTAGATGTTGCAAAGCAAAAAATACAATAAATCTTTTTTTTTTCGTAATTCTTCATGTCATGGCCTTAAGATACAGTTCATATGTTGTTTGGCTACTTTTTGGGAAACATTTAGCTTTCAAGCTCTAATCCTTGGCATTTTTTCATCGATAAATACATGGGAACAAATAATGCTAATAAAAAGGTGCCAAAATTTATGAATTACAATAGTGTATTTGCTTAGTTGGCTGTTATGTGTAGACACCGAACTGGTCTGTCCCTTAAGTTAGTTGCAGTTTTTTTTTTTCTTTATTGATTCATAGATCAGTGTTAAATGTGTTACGAAAAACATTACAAATGGTTAGAGACTGAATGAGTAAAAAAGCAGCCCATGTCTAAAGAAAACTATTGCTCGAGACCCCTTCAAAAATTACAGTAATGAATTCTGACACCATGGAAACAAAATATAAAGAAATGTATAAAGAAAACATGCTAAATAGTCAGTTTTCTTACATTGACTATTCAGTATGTAAACAAAAAGATGCAATAGTTACAGTTCAAGGAGCAGCGTGCTGAAGTTAGTATGAAAATGTTGTTTATTTTCTTTTTCTGTTTTAAAAAAAATTGAATTATGACTTTAAGGTCTGAGATTAGAAAAGATGTACATCCTTGAGATTTAGCAACATTTAAAAGCCTTCATTTCAGTTACTCTGTATTCAAGTATATTTTTTTAAATATGCAAATAACCTTTTTTGAGATTTTTTTTAAATACGTCATTAGGCCTTGGGGTGTGGAGTGCTGTCTTATTTTCTTTCTTTCTTTCTACCATTTCCTGAGAGAACATGATTGTCAGCTCAATAGTCCTACAAAGAATTAATGGTGCCTCTCCAGACAGTAATGCACCACCATACCATCAGAGATGCAGGCTTTTCAACTGACTGCTGATAGCAAGATGGATGGTCTCTCCCCTCTTTAACCCAGAGGATGCAAATGTTTGCATGTTTTCCAAACACAACTTCAAATTTCAATTCGTCTGAATACAGAACAGTTTTTGACTTTGTCTCAGTTCATTTAGTTCATTTTAAATGAGCTTTGACCCAAAGAAGATGGAGCATTTCTAGATCATGTTAATATATGGCTTCTTGAGAGATGTGTGGAGATACTGGACTTTTGAAGAAACTTGCCCTGTGGAATCAGGACCTTCACTATTGTTGAACTTGTGTTTGGATTGTTGTTTCACCTTCATACTGTAAATAAAGTCACTGAACATTATCTGAGCGGTTCCTTGAAAACATTTGCAAATGACAGCATTCTGATTTTTTCTCACATTTTGCACAACATTCCAACCTTTCAAGAATTGGGTTTGTAATTGCCCAAGAATGTAACACTGCCCATTATGATAGCTGAATATATGGTTTATATCCCTCATTTTAGCTTTCCAGTTATATGCAGTTCTGTCATCATGAGTAGTGCACAGGTGTACCTCAGACTGCCCACAACAAAAGGCCACCCTGGAATGTGCAGTTTTGTCTCACAGCAAAATGCCACAGATGCCACAAGCAATGAGGGAGCGTGCAATTGGCATGCTGACAGCAGGAATGTCAACCAGATCTGTCGCCCGTGCATTGAATGTTCATTTCTCAACCATAAGCCGTCTCCACAGGCGTTTCAGAGAATATGGCAGCACATCCACCCGGCCTCACAACCGCAGACCTCGTGTAACCACACCAGCCCAGGACCTCCACATCCAGCAGGTTCACCTCCAAGATCGTCTGAGACCAGCCACCCAGACAGCTGCTGGAACAATTGGTTTGCACAACCAAACAATTTCTGCACAAACTGTCAGAAACCGTCTCAGGGACGCTCAACTGCATGCCCGTTGTCCTCATCGGGGTCTTGACCTGACTCCAGCTCGTCGCCGTAACAGACTTGTGTGGGCAAATGCTCACATTCGATGGCGTCTGGCACGTTGGAGAGGTGTGCGCTTCACGGATGAATCATGGTTCACATTGTTCAGGGCAGATGGCAGCTGAGAATGTCCCAGTTCTTGCATGGCCAGCATACTCACCGGACATGTCACCCATTGAGCATGTTCGGGATGTGCTTGACCGGCGTATACGACAGCGTGTACCAGTTCCCACGAATATCCAACAACCTCGCACAGCCATTGAAGTGGAGTGGACCAACATTCCACACGCCACAATTGACAATCTGATAGACTCCATGCGACGATGTGTTGCACTGCATGAGGCAAATGGTGGTCACACCAGATACTGACCGGTTCTGGGTCCCCAGACCCCCAATAGCGCAAAAAACTGCACATTCCAGGGTGGCCTTTTGTTGTGGGCAGTCTGAGGTACACCTGTGCACTACTCATGATGTCAGATCAGCATCCTGATGTGGCACACCTGTGAGGTGGGATGGATTATCTCAATATAGCAGATGTGCCCACTACCACACATTTGGACTGATTTGTGACCACTGTTTGGGAGGGATGGTTATATTGTGTATCTGGAATGAATTTTAGGTCTCTACGTCCATCCCATGGGGAATGGGAGCAGTTTTTTTGAAACAGAGTCAGCATCTTTAACGTAATGCTGGCTCATTTATCAGCACATCTCTCTGAGGATTAAAGATTGGATAGGTGTTAAGGACAGTTGTAAAGGTTTTACAACAACTGCCAAGGCACAATTTGTTGAATATAATATCAAAAACAGCTAGGTAGAAAAAAGAAAAAAAAACATTTTTTGTCTTGTGTTTTTTGTCAACACTATCATTTTATTCCAATGGACTTCCAAGTACAAAGCAACACAATCTGAATAAAATCTCTTAGTGCTCTAAAACAAGTGACATCTTTAGAAAATACTGTTCTTGGGACTTTCCACTGGCTCTCAGTCCATCCAGGTCAAGGAACAGCTTCTGAAAACTTCAAAAGTATATTTTAGATCCATGCAATAGCTCAGATTGAGAGCATATATTATGCCCACGAGTAACACACAGCACCTTGGGAAATCCTGGCCCTCCAGGATTTTTGTTCCTTCCACCTGTTATAGCAAATGCAAATGGACCCAGGAAGCAGAACGCACGGAGGCACAGTTGCGGTGAAGACAGTTTATTTACAGTGAGGGGGAGGTATTTACAAGGACAAAATATATACAGTGTATTAATCGGGACGCGGAGCCAGGACGCATTTACGCAATTTACGCATTGTTCACTCCCAACTCGGTTTGGTTTCTCAACCTGGCCATAGCTGACTTCCTCTTCACGGCCTTCCTTATTTTCTCGATCATTTCTCTCTCTTAGAGTCACCAAATGGCCTTTTGGAGAATTCATGTGCAAGCTCAACACTTTTGTGAGTGTAGTCAACATGTTTGCCAGTATCTTCTTTCTGACAGCCTGGATGTCTGGATCGTTATTTGTCCATCTGGGTGGTGGTGTGGGCACACAACAAGAGGACAGTCTGCAAAGCTCAGCTCATGTCGTGGGCTTTGTGATCCCATTCCTGGTAATACTTGTCTCTTAAGTGGCCATAGGCATCCGTGCAATGCGCATGTCAATAACAAGTGTGGAAATATTAAGCAAGATAGATGTTGTTGCTCAAAGGTTAAAAGAGCCAGGCATTGAGGATATGAAATTATGTGTAGGCTAGTGGAAATGGATTTTATTATGACATATATACCTATATACACTTGATATGTAATCATAATTACTCAGATAAATTCTGTGCAATCATATATACTATGCACACTTACAATGAAGTGTCTTATATAGTGGAGTCACTGTGTTAAGCAATTAACCTGCATGTTCAACTCACATGACCCATATATTTAGGTCAAATATATCTACCACTATATGAATGAAAAAGTTTGTGCCACTTGTTGTATGAATACATGCTGATCAGTACTGTTTGAAAATGTAACAGTGAGGATCAGTAAGAAACCTTTGATAGTGTTATGGCCAACTGTGACTAGTCTAACATAGGGTTAATTCAGCTTGGCACTGCTAAAGTATGCGCATCGGACCCCTTCTCTGCATCCAGCTGCATTTAACTGTAGTGCTTCACTGCGTGTTCAGCCCTTTACATGGCTGTACAACAGCCGTTTAGATGGCTGTACAGCAAAAGCAGTGTTGGGATTCAGAGATTCTTTTATTGCTACCATATAATCTGCCTTATGAAGAATGTATTAATAACATGTTTCACAGTATCATTTATCAGTAATATTTCCTGCAGGGTTTATAAAATTGCATTGAATATGTCTGTCATCACATTGACCTTTCTATTTTTACAGGTTGAGTTCATTCTATACACAATGCATGAATGTGCTTGGTTAGAGTTGATGTTCCATTCTAGAAGGTTTTAAGCTTCACTGGTGAGAGTGTCCAGATGATACATGCTGAGGGGAGATGAGAACATAGCAGGTTAATTGCATGCACGCTTACGATACACATATTAATCTACTAGCAGGTCTGAGCGAAGGCCTAAGCGTCTTCTGCTTCAGTTTGAGACTGGCTGCAAAGTACTCTACTTAGTGATTAATGACGAGGGTCCATTATTAGCTCTCAGAGATGCTGAGACCTGAAGTTATTACCCTAAAAGGCAAGTAATGTAGAAAAGGGAAGTTATATGTCGGTTTATGGTTATTAGAAGTGTACGTGATGTACCCTTGTCTGCACGGGTTGAACTTTTGCCCGTCTGTCACCATGTATTTTTGAACTGTATTGACGTAGGTGTGATATTTTATCCTATAAAACCAGAACCCATTGTATTTTTGTCAGAGCAAAACAATTCGTATGCTGACGGTTGGTTGTTCTCCTGTGATAATAAAACTCATCGTTTGATTGCACTTTTCCGGAGCCTCCGTCGTTTGTTGTCTGGTCTGAAGTTGATCGATCTCGCAACAGCAGGCGGCCCTTTAAAGGGCTGTACAGCAAAAGCCTGCAACCCTTTCTATGGCTGTACAGTAAATGCATACAGCCCTCTCAATCAAACATGTTATGATAAGCTCACAGAGGGGGGTGAACTCACCCTCCCCATTGATGTGGAGGCGGGTAGTGGAAAAGTATAAATGTAGCTCTATTAAGAGGAAATGCTTCAGAGCTTCCTTGGAGCATACTCTGCCAGGCCTAGAGTGTGACATGGGTGATCTCCATATGCATATGCTTTGCTAAATAATGGGTTGAAGTTGAACTTTACTGTCTGTGAATGACTATTTGCCAACAAAGAATCGGGTGAAGCCAGCGTGCTTTGAAAGTTTGCATCGCACATGTTTTGGAGTCAATTGTGTTTATTTTTTACAGCTGAGTAACAAAAGGATCAGAGAAATCGAGAGAGGATCTTGACACAAGGAAACCGAATCATTTTCTCCATCATTTTTACATTCTTCATCTGCTGGTTGCCCTTCCATGTTTGCAATTTTATAGAATTGAAGGCTATGACTCACCCAGATCTTCATGGCATTGTTAAAATTCATGGTCCTCTAACTGTGAGTCACACTATGTAAATCATACTATGCACAAACCACAAAAGCATCTGTTAAAAATTAAAATTAAAAGCAAAAAGGAAAAATTAATTCGTAAAAAAACATTGAGCACATTAATACATTAACATTAATGGTAGACCAATAAATGAGGAAATGCAGGAACCCTCAGCTGGGTCTAGGTATCTGCCTGCACACATTTTGGGTACATGTCTTTCTCACCTCGGGACTGGTTGTTTCTACATTAAATTAAATTATTTTGTTGCAGAAGTTGAAATGTTTATGCACTATTATTAGTAGTAGTAGTATCTGGGAGATGCTTTTCTGCCAGATCGATATATTATATTATAGAGGGTGTCATGGCTATTGGATGGATTCACGCGCAGAGTTCTTTGCAAACAAAAGAAGACAATTTATTTACAACAGGGAACAACTCAGTGCTATATATATGTACAGTGAGTTGGGAGGGGGGTCCAGGGCTCAAGGGAGAAGGGATAATCCACACACACTCACTCCTCTTCAGCCGCACACTCTCCAAAACTCCACTCATGCCGCCACACACAGAAAGGGTCCATAATCTGCTCCAGGAGGAGGGTATCTACACACAGAATTCACAGGGAGATTGATTGATTGATTGATTGATTGATTGATTGATTGATTGATTGATTGATTGATTGATTGATTGATTGATTGATTGAATCTTTATTTTGAACATGTTGAAAAAGTACAACAAAATAGAATTAAAAGAGACAAATGAACAAAGCAAAACAAAAGGCAAACGAGCAACCACAACTCCAAATAACTTTCATGTTCAAAAAGGAGCAGGAAGAAGCATAAGCCTTTTTAATCCCACCCCTTTTCCACTATCTAGTATCAATATACTACAGAAATACCTCCTTGCAATTACATTATATGTCATGTGTATTTTTTTTTTCTCATTTTTTTTTAAATATATATACATATATGTTTCTATCTATCCATACATACGTATTTACACATACGCACATATACACATTTTCAATAACCCCATTAACACCTCAAGGATACACAACCTACAAATATATATATATACCCATACCAACATACCCGTGCACCCGCACACACATGAAAATATTAGACAAGAACACCCTATCAAATCTCTACCTTTTCCCTGTACCCTGTAAAAACCATATCCTTAAACCGCTTTTTAAACTGCGCCATGCTTGGACATTGCTTCATATCTTTACTTAGTCTGTTCCACAGCTTCACTCCACACACAGAGATGCAAAAACTTTTAAATGTTGTATGGATACGAGGATGTTTTAAATTTAATTCCCCCCTCAAATTGTATTCCCGTTCCCTTTTAGAAAACATTTTTAGAATATTGTCAGGAAGCAGGTTATTTATTGCTTTATATATAATTCGTGCTGTGAGAAAATGAACCAGATCTGTGAATTTTAGAATTTTTGATTTTAAGAATAGTGGATTTGTATGATCTCTGTAACCAGTTTTATGGATTATCCTTATGGCCCTTTTTTGCAATATAAAGATTGATGATAGCGAACATTTGTAAGTATTGCCCCAAACCTCTGCACAGTAATTCAAATACGGTGCAATCAGGGAACAATAGAGAATGTGGAGTGATTTGTGCAGAATGTGTTTTACTTTACTTACGATTGAGACACTTCTTGAAATTTTGTTATGTATATGATTTATATGAGATCCTTAGATGAAGCCGAGAGCACGAACTCAGGAGATTCAACGTTCCAGCGGTGAGCTGCTCTGTGCCACTGCCTTAAATAGCAGCTGGGGAACTCAGCCAGAGCAGCAGGTGGTGACAATCACAGGTGCGTGGGCCAAGAGCAAGAACCTGTAACGAGCTCCGCCCAGACAGAGAGAAGGAGAAAAACAACAAAACCTGTAGCCAGTGTGAACCAGCCAAAGAGATAGAGGGACCATGACAGAGGATACTAACACATGGTATGAAAGATTTCCCCTATCTGTCCTTTAACGAAGGGGCTTTACTGTCTGTCTGTAGAGGTGAGGGTGATGGTCAGGGTTATGCACATTGGATAACAATTTGTTCTCTTTGTGGTATTTTCTTAACTTTAAACAATGAACAATGAACAGAGTGTTATTCTTTTTTTTATATAAAGGAACCAAAAATGGTATTTTCCTCTTTTTGATAACACAAAATGTATCAGAATCATCCTGGGAACTTTAACCGTTTATGTTAAAACAGAACATAAACAGTTCCCTCGGCTCCATGATATCTTCTTCACTCACACCATCAGATATTTGAGGCTGCTCAACTCCCCTCATGCATTCTTCTCTGTCCATTTCAATAAACTTTTTTAGGTAAAATTACTAAACATTACTGAAATCTTACCAAATCAAAGTTAAGGTTCTCAAACTGAAGCTCCAATTTTTAGTTTTACCAGCATAATTATAATATCTAATAACTTAACCACCTTTTGCACCATAAAATGTGGAAGCTGTAAATCTTGTCATTTTGAAAATCTAATCTGTGTGCTCTGCCCAGCCCCCACAAATATGGGGGCTAGTGATGGGTCAGTCGCAAACCAAACGACTCTTAGAGCCGGCTCTTTGAAGTGAATGATGGGAGCTGGCTCCTCATTGGGAGCCGTGTTTTTGTTTTTGTTTTTCTTTCTCTCACCCTCTCTCACACACCTTTTTTCGCATCACGCCGGACGTGATTGGTCAATATGTGTTTGTGCCTTGTGTTTTTGCTGATCACAGGAGGAAGGGGCGGTAGTTACACTCGCAGCAGCAGTAGCACACGAACAGAGCAGGAGGGAGTGAGAGAAAGAGAGCCGGGGCAACAACAAGAGACAACATCGACACATTAGAAAGATATAATAAAGAAAATGAATGACACCAAGAAAGAAGCAAAATCTGGAACCATTTAAATTTTATTGACAATACAAAGGCAGAGTGTCTGCAGAGTCTGCAAGAAAAGAGTGTCATGTAGAGCCGGCTCTACAAACAACCAGCAGCACAGGCACCTGAGAACTGTCCACCCATCAGTGCAATGGAAAGATAAAACACAGTCAGTTGAGCGTGATATTATTGAAGGTGCCAGTGTGTCTACTGCAAATGTTGTTGTTGGTGCTGCTGCTGCTGCAGTATACAACCACCTAAACCAACCCAGAGCTCTATGAGACAGTTTTTGCAAAGTTGAATTATAAATAGTTGTTATATATATATATATATATATATATATATATATATATATATATATATATATATATATATATATATAAATGTGTATATATATATATATATACATATATATATATATATATATATAATTTTTTTTGTGTGGAGTGAATAAATAAAACCATTGTGGCGGAGGTGTGGTCTCGGTTCTGCTGCAGTTTGTGTTGCCATAAATAAAAGGGCTGCTGCCCAAACATAACGCCAGTGTGTGTGTGTGTGTTCCGGGGTCCTGTGTCACAAGCATATTTATATATTAAACATATATAAATAAAAAGTCATTCATTTTGTGCATAATTTTATATTGTTGTTGATAATATATTAATTAAAGCAACAAAACAACCTGAAGAGCTGCTTGGGAGCCGAAAGAGCCGGTTCTTTTTAGTGAGCCAAGCTTAAAGAGCCGGTTTTCTAAAAAGAGCTGGAATTCCCATCACTAGTGGCATCAATAGATTTTAATTGATAGCTCAGGATGGCCTCTGTTTTTTTTGGAAAATATTTTATGTTTTATGTTTTATGTTTTTGGGGCAAAAAAAGCAGTGCGCTCATGTGACGAAACCGGGATATAAAGGGTTAAAATCCGCGAAATGTAATTAAAACTTGACATGAATATTTCAAGGAGAGGTAGGTCTAAAAGATTGGCTAATTTAAAGTGGAATAAAATATTAATATATAAATTTTTTATAGCACTTTTTGGGCGTGGTCGATAGTGTGCATTTTATGAAATGCGCTCCTGGAAAAAAAATAAAAGGCGATCGAAATGACTGTTGGTGCCAATCTTTAGTCCATCTAAAGGCCTAATTATAATAACAATTGAATATTACCTCAAATGTTTTTTTTGGAAAATATTCAAGTTTTTTGTTTTTTGGAGCAAAAAAAGCAGTGCGCTCATGTGACGAAACCGGGATATAAAGGGTTAAAATCCGCGAAATGTAATTAAAACTTGACATGAATATTTCAAGGAGAAGTAGGTCTAAAAGATTGGCTAATTTAAAGTGGAAAAAAATATTAATATATAAATTTTTTATAGCACTTTTTTGGGCGTGGTCGATTTGTGGCTCTAAGACCGATAGTGTATGCATTTTTCTAAGATCCTCCAGCTAAGAAGTCAATCACCATCTAAGGTGTTATTCAGTTTCAGTAGCAGTTATTGCACTGATGGTCTGATGTGTTGCTGTTTTTACTGACATTTCCTGTAGCTTCATGTTGTTGAGTCCTTTTAAAAGCACAGAAATTACAGAAGCTGATCCTTACAAGGCAGTTGTAAGCTCACTGCAGCATAGATGATCCACTCCCAGAATTAAGCTGTATGCAAATTGCACAGAAGTCTCTCTAGTGCATTCGTCACATGTGATATGGGGGCAACTGGATTATAGTCATTCAGTTCTGATGGTGTTGGATTATTCAGTACAGAACAAGGCAGCATGTTTTCCATATCTTCTCCTGAATTTCTGTTTTTGTATTTTGGTTCTGTATTCCTTATTTAGTCTTCTAGTTATGAAATTATATTTACATTCCCAGGCTTAGGACGATGCTATGTTCTGTGCCTCTAGTTTCCTGTTTGCTTTTTCTGTGGGGTTTATTTATCCCCTTTTGTATTCCCTTTCTATGCCTCCTGTCTTGCCTTGGTGCCATCCCTTCTGTGTGTCTGTCAAGCTCTGGTGTCTTTGTCTTTATAAAAGCCGCTGCAACACATGCAGGAAGGATTAGTTTAGAGCACAGCTAATGAATATTTTAACAAAGAAACCAAAACACCTTTACATGTTTCTCATCCCAGCATCAATGAGTACTTCCGTATAGCATTGATATTTTACTGGATTGTAGGGCTGTGCGATATGACCAAAATCTCATATCCCGATATAAGAATTCTATTGTCCCAATAACGATCTAAATCACAAAAATGTAACATTTTCTGTAAATTCTGTGAATCTCGACTGCGCATCATGTAGCTGGAGTTGAGTGTTTTAACCGATGTATGAAACCATACATTTTTAGACATAAGTTGTAACAGCCACCGTTTTCTTTGTGAGTATTTATTACACGGCGTGCTGCGGGGAAAAGCCTGTTCTAAAGTTTGAGTCTAAGGTTTATTTTTTAGCACCTGGCGGCTCTTTTTTAATTCTCATCCGTAAATAATCTGCTCTGTCACGTGATTCCGTTTATTTTGAAAAGTCTCAACAGGATCTTGAACTTTATTGTGAAAGGTTTATGTGGAACATAAACAAGCGGACACGCGATGGTGTTACCGTCGTTGTTGCTAACCACAACGCATAAAAACAGGAGCTTGTCCTTCCTTAGTGTGGTTATATTAAATATAAGAGAAAGAGAGAACTTTAAGAAATTATTATAGCCACTACAGTGACCATCAAAACAATGAAAAAATTGTGCCGTAAACAGTTTATTTTGCGATACCATGAAACAAACGATAGTGTAAAATGAAATGATAGACGTTTTTATATCGTCATCCGATATATATCCTTATATCGAACACCCCCACTGGATTGTACTACTTTTACTGACAATTAATAATAGTCTGCAAAACAGCTACTGCACTGCTGTTGGATTAATCTGTGAAACATATACTCAGACAGCTAGTGAGTGTTTGATAGGTCAAAGAGTTGTAAAAGTGTATGAGGAAGTTTAAAATTTAGCATAATATAGCAGAAAAAAATACACTTAACCACAAGCAATTACTCTTATACAATGAAATATGCAAAATACAAATACAACACACTGCAATAAATACTAATCTAGTAAGACGTGTAACCTTTTAAAAGTAATCAAAAAATATTCATTTAGGTTCACCAAATGTCATGCACTCCTCTGTTGCTTCATCAGTGTATATTGAGGCATTTCTGTTATTTTGTCTATTCATCTCTCTGTGTGAGTATTGCCTCATCTGCAGCAACTCAGAGGGAGGAGTAATCGAAGATAGAGAGCAAGTATAAGCAGCAACAGATAGAGATCAATTTAGAATAACGTCTGTCAGCTAAAAGAAACATGAGTGGGGGTAAGATGATTTACTTTAAATATAAAATGTATTAGCATTGAATGCTGATATGAATTCCTGCTAAAGTTATTTAGATGAGCATGCATGCCTGTTATCATTTCTGATTACAACATAAATTAAGTTAAACAAATTCAAAATTTCAGCTTGCATAAAGTACTTGACATAATCTAGTAGCATATTGGAAGTAAGGGTTGCATAGTGGATATATATATATATATATATATATATATATATATATATATATATATATATATATACACACACACACACACACACACACACACACACACACTCACTACCGATCAAAAGTTGTAGAACACCCCAATTTTTCCAGTTATTTATTGCGGTTCAGTTCAGATCAAGCTTGAAGTGGTACATAGCTAAATGGTTGACTGCCATGGGTTAAAAAAAGGTAAGGTTACCTAAAACTGAGAAGTAATGTATATTTTAAAATTACACAAAAAGACCTGTTTCAGCAAACACAAAATGAGTTAACAATTTAAAGCTGTTCTGCAGGAATGGAGGTTGTCATGCCTTGAAAGCTGGTACTACTAATTCCTACAGGTGTTCCAACTTTTTTGGAGTACTTACAACCCCCTTTGTCTGCATAAAAGCAGTGTTGGAACACACTGTGGTACCATAACCTCGTGAGCATCAGTTGAACAATATTGTACTGCAGAAAGTAGTGTGTTGCTACAAAATTGTGGAAAAAAAGGCAATTAGCAACGGAAGAGTGACTGACCCTTGTAACACTTAAAAATGTAGGTCTTTCCTACAAAGAAATTGCAAAGAAAGTCTAGGTGTCAGTGAGTACTTTTTCTTTCACCATCAAAAGGCACTCAGAAACTGGGGAAACTCTGACAGGAAGAGGTTTGGCACAGAGAGTTAACAGCTTGCGTGATAGACAGCTCACACAGCAACAGCTTTAAGCACAGCTTAATATTAGTCTCAGTTTTAACTTTAAGGAGAATACTTCCAGCTGCAGATTTGACAGGATGAGTTGCAGCAAGAAAGCCATTGCAAAGATGTCAGAATAAGACAAAGAGGCTTGGCCATGAAACACTACCACTGGACTACTGAATACTGGAAGAAGGTATTATGGACTGATGAATCAAAATTCGAAATCTTTATTCATCACGCAGGATCTTTGTACGCCGTCAAGAAGGCGAAGTGGTGGTTCCACAGTGTGTGGCATTAATGTCAAACATGGAGGAGGAAGTGTGAAGGTCTGGGTGTTTTGCTGGATTGAGGGTCAGTGACTTGTACAGAGTGAGAGGCACCCTGAACAAAATGGCTACCACAACATTCTCCATCACCATGCAATACCCTCTGGTATGTGCCTAGTTGGTCAGGGGTTCATCCTACAGCAAGATAATGACCCAAAACATAAGTCCAAACTAACTACCTCAGGAAAAAAGAACAAGATGGTAAGCTTGGAAACATGGAGTCACCAGCACAGTCTCCAGACCATCGAGCCAGTTTGGGATGAACTGGACAGAACAGTGAAAGCAAACTAACCTACAAGTGCCACATGTTTATGGGAAATTCTTTAACAGATATGGGAAGAACTTTCTGAAGAATATTTGATTTCTATTGTAGAAAGAATGCCACGGGTGTGTTCAGCTGTTATATTTGCCAAAGGTGGCTGCTTTGATGAGTCAAAGGTTTAGAAAACATTTTGGTCTATAAATTGATTCCATTATCTGTTTGTTTGTTTTTAACTCCAATTGTTTATTTGTACTATGCTTTCATTTCAGAATGCAATTAGAAATTAAAGTGCATAATTTTTAATAAAAAACTGAAAAAATTGGAGTGTTCTAAAACTTTTGAAGGTATCTATTTATCTATATATATATATATATATATAGCGATATATATACAGTGGGGCAAAAAAGTATTTAGTCAGCCACCGATTGTGCAAGTTCCCCCACCTAAAATGATGACAGAGGTCAGTAATTTGCACCAGAGGTACACTTCAACTGTGAGAGACAGAATGTGAAAAAAAAATCCATGAATCCACATGGTAGGATTTGTAAAGAATTTATTCGTAAATCAGGGTGGAAAATAAGTATTTGGTCAATAACAAAAATACAACTCAATACTTTGTAACATAAACTTTGTTGGCAATAACAGAGGTCAAACGTTTACTATAGGTCTTTACCAGGTTTGCACACACAGTAGCTGGTATTTTGGCCCATTCCTCCATGCAGATCTTCTCGAGAGCAGTGATGTTTTGGGGCTGTCGCCGAGCAACACGGACTTTCAACTCCCGCCACAGATTTTCTATGGGGTTGAGGTCTGGAGACTGGCTAGGCCACTCCAGGACTTTCAAATGCTTCTTACGGAGCCACTCCTTTGTTGCCCGGGCGGTGTGTTTTGGATCATTGTCATGTTGGAAGACCCAGCCTCGTTTCATCTTCAAAGTTCTCACTGATGGAAGGAGGTTTTGGCTCAAAATCTCACGATACATGGCCCCATTCATTCTGTCCTTAACACGGATCAGTCGTCCTGTCCCCTTGGCAGAAAAACAGCCCCATAGCATGATGTTTCCACCCCCATGCTTCACAGTAGGTATGGTGTTCTTGGGATGCAACTCAGTATTCTTCTTCCTCCAAACACGACGAGTTGAGTTTATACCAAAAAGTTCTACTTTGGTTTCATCTGACCACATGACATTCTCCCAATCCTCTGCTGTATCATCCATGTGCTCTCTGGCAAACTTCAGACGGGCCTGGACATGCACTGGCTTCAGCAGCGGAACACGTCTGGCACTGCGGGATTTGATTCCCTGCCGTTGTAGTGTGTTACTGATGGTGACCTTTGTTACTTTGGTCCCAGCTCTCTGCAGGTCATTCACCAGGTCCCCCCGTGTGGTTCTGGGATCTTTGCTCACCGTTCTCATGATCATTTTGACCCCACGGGATGAGATCTTGCGTGGAGCCCCAGATCGAGGGAGATTATCAGTGGTCTTGTATGTCTTCCATTTTCTGATGATTGCTCCCACAGTTGATTTTTTCACACCAAGCTGCTTGCCTATTGTAGATTCACTCTTCCCAGTCTGGTGCAGGTCTACAATACTTTTCCTGGTGTCCTTCGAAAGCTCTTTGGTCTTGGCCATGGCGGAGTTTGGAGTCTGACTGTTTGAGGCTGTGGACAGGTGTCTTTTATACAGATGATGAGTTCAAACAGGTGCCATTCATACAGGTAACGAGTGGGGGACAGAAAAGCTTCTTACAGAAGACGTTACAGGTCTGTGAGAGCCAGAGATTTTCCTTGTTTGAGGTGACCAAATACTTATTTTACACCCTAATTTACGAACAAATTCTTTACAAATCCTACCATGTGAATTCATGGATTTTTTTTTCACATTCTGTCTCTCACAGTTGAAGTGTACCTCTGGTGCAAATTACTGACCTCTGTCATCATTTTAAGTGGGGGAACTTGCACAATCGGTGGCTGACTAAATACTTTTTTGCCCCACTGTATAGTGCACGTAATCAAATATTATTTTTTGTTCTTTTGCCCCATTTTTCTGTGTATGATGTATAATGTGTTAAATAATAATCTTTCTTAAAATACTTTCCTTCTTGTTTTCAGGTAACATCAGTTTCAATGCAACTCAGTCACCTGAACAAGATGCAGCTTCCACACACATACAAACAGCCTCTATTGTCATCTACTGTATGATAGTTATAGCTGGAACTTTGGGCAATGCTCTGGTTATCTATGTGACGGGCTTCAAAATGAAGAAAACAGTTGACTCAGTTTGGTTTCTCAACCTGGCCATAGCTGACTTCCTCTTCACAGGCTTCCTGATTTTCTCGATCATTTCTCTCTCTCAGAGTCACCAGTGGCCTTTTGGACAATTCATGTGCAAGCTCAACAGTTTTTTGAGTTTAGTCAACATGTTTGCCAGTGTCTTCATTTTAACAGCCATGAGTTTGGATCGTTGTTTGTCCATCTGGGTGGTGGTGTGGGCCCACAACAAGCGCACAGTCTGCAAAGCTCAGCTCATATGTGTTGGTATCTGGGTGATTGCTGCGGTCTGCAGCACTCCTTATGCCACTTTTCGCACTGTTGTGGAATACAATGGGGTACATTACTGTGGTTATTCTATGACACATGAACAGCAATGGAGTCTCCACATTTTTCGCTTTCTTATGGGCTTTGTGATCCCATTCCTGGTCATATTTGTGTCTTACGTGGCCATAGGCATACGTGCAATGCGCATGTCAAGAACAAGGAGACGCAGATCTCGCCGAATCATTTTCTCAATCATTTTTGCATTCTTCATCTGTTGGTTGCCCTTCCATGTTTGCAATTTTATAGAATTAAAGGCTGTGACTAACCCTAAAACCTTGCCCATTGTTAGAATCGTGGGTTCTCTGACTTTGAGTCTGGCTTTTCTGAACAGCTGCTTGAACCCCATCCTTTATGTTTTCATGTGTGACGAATTCATGAAGAAGCTTCGGCAGTCCATATGTTTTGTACTCGAAAGTGCTCTGGCAGAGGACCATTTATCGTTTATGTCCACTCGCTCCGTGTCATCAACCTTTTCAAGGATTTCCCAAAAGTCAGAAGCTGCTGCAACTTTGGAGAAGATCGACCCAGCTGCTTTTGAATCCTGCACAGAAAGCAAAGTAGTCATCACTGAGGAGACACCAAACCCCGAATAAAAACTTACCGTTGGCAATGTAAATTTGAATTAATTTTTTAATGTAAAATTTAATCTCAGGATGATTCAGATTGTAAATTTGTGCAAAAAAATCTAAAATGTTTTGTTGTTTTGTTTTTGTGACCCCTACTGTTTTCTTTAGATTTTTCTAACTATTCCAGGGGAAATCTCACTATGCTCCATGCAGTAGTAAGAAAACTAAACTAGCCATTATAATAGAAAACCTATGAAGCTTTGAATTGTGGTGTTTAATTTGTTAAAAATGAATTATGTAATCCATACAGTCATATTAACATTTTTGATTGAAGAACAGCTTTATATTTGTGTATATGAGTTTCTAATGCTCTAGATTATTTCATGTTTTTTAATATCAGCATCCACTGAACGGGGTATTAATTATGCACATAATTAACCAGAATAATTGTCTCATTTCTTTAAAAATTCGTAATAAACCATACCTTACAGATTTTATATTGTTATCAATCTCAAAACCCACAGTAGCCATTTGTTGTCTTATCTCTGTGTTCTGTAGCAATTTAAAATTAAATGGTCCAAAGTCGTCTTCATCACAGTGTAGCAGAGGTGGGACCAAGTCACTGTTTTGCAAGTCTCAAGTAAGTCTCAAGTCTTTATCCTCAAGTCACAAGTCAAGTCTCAAGTAATGTCAGGCAAGTCAGAGTCGAGTCTTAAGTCACTGGTGTAAAAGTCAGAGTAAAGTCACAAGTCTGAAACTTTGAATTTCAAGTCCTTTAGAGTCCTAAAAAAAACAAAAAAAGAATGTTGCAGTTATGCTAAATGTAAATATTAGACCATGTAATTTTTAAATCTGTATTTTTCTCAACACATGACGAAATAGTGAACTTAGAAAATATACACAAATTGTGAAATTGCACCTCTATAAAATGCAGCTCAATTAAACTTAGCTCCAAGAATAATTTTCACCGACAGTTCTGAGATAAGCTGCATGTTAGTCTTGGATGCGCTTGTAGGACCGGCTTTAAAATCGGATGACAAAAATATCATACACATTAAAAAAAACTGTATCACCAATGTAGCCTGGACAACATTTGCTAGTTAGATGAAGTCAGCTATCTCATCGTAGCAAAAGAGAAGGACCACCTACTGTTCTTTATGCAACTTCAACTGTCGGAGAAAATTGGAAGTTGTTCCATCTCTGTCTGTGATTCTCTTCTTGCATGTTTTGCATACTGCATTTCGGTTTTTTGTTGACTACTTCATAGTTTATGTACCTGAAAAAAATAACTCCTTGCAGCATTTTTGAGGGTTTTTTTTTTTCCTTTTCTTTTTTTAAAAAATCTGGTTAATTTGATTGGCTGTGCTACAGCTCACGCACACATACGTACAGAGTGTGGTTTGAATAAATGATGCACACTTTCTATATAATATGCGTGTTAAATTTTATATTTGGGGTGAAATATCAAGTCTTTTCAAGTAAACCGGATCAAGTCCAATTCGAGTCCCAGGTCATTGGTGTAAAAGTCCAAGTCAAGTCACAAGTCTTAGAACATTTTTTCAAGTCAAGTCTAAAGTCATAAAATTAATGACTAGAGTCTGGCTCGAGTCCAAGTCATGTGACTCGAGTCCACACCTCTGCAGTGTAGCATGGGGCATTTCTTTGTTGTAACATAAAAGCACCACTGATCCACTGCTCTGACAGGAAGTTTCCCAACAGAGATAAGTTTTCAGATATAACTTTGTCATAGATATTTTTAACAATTTGAGAATGTTCTTCTTCACTCGCATATTTATACTGTGTTAAACCTCCATTATTATTGTCATTAATTATACTATAAATTTGTTTTGGACATTGATTCTGATTCTAATTTCTGTTAAGATATTGCCATTGCTCAAGGATATCTCCAAAAAGGAGTTTGTAGTATATAGCTTTCCCTTTCAATTAGCCCCACAGGGCCTTGTTCTTGTTTGTTTTCCTGCTCACACAAGCACTACACACATTTTTGATAAAAGAGATTTTCAATTCAAAGGTCAGGCACACTGTTCACCTTTTTGTTACCTCACGATTTGTTCCCCATATCAGTTTAACGCATAATTTATTGAGAACCACCTGATACATTGTGGGTTTTGACAGTGTCCACTTTCTGTCACGGCAGGCAGGAGTGAAGAACCCAAATGCAGACTCATACACGGAAGCGAAACTTAAAGTCAAAAAGCAGCTTTATTGCTGGCACTAGTAAACACAGAACTGAACTAAACAATACTACGAACAGAACACAGAACACATATATGACGGGACGGCGCGACACTGAGCAGACTAAACTAGACACCATATACAGAGGGTAACAGGGGAAAGAGGTAGCAGCAGTTAATTACACATGACAAAAGCTAAACTGAATGTGATGACTGAATGGTAAATGGTAAATGGCCTGCATTTGTACAGCGCTTTTCTAGTCCCTAAGGACCCCAAAGTGCTTCACACTACATTCAGTCATTCACCCATTCACACACACATTCACACACTGGCAATGGCAAGCTACATTGTAGCCACAGCTGCCCTGGGGCGCACTGACAGAGGCGTAGATACAGACTGAAGACTACCAAAGAAAAACAGGAAGCACACAGAGACGCAGACAGACCTAACAGAGGAGGAATCGCAAAAGCAAACCAAGACTAGAAATACAGAATCAAAACCCAAGACACTAACAATGACACATAATAACAAAACCGAGGATAAATAATAATACAAAACCGAAAACACTGGGTCACCGACCCAGGATCGTGACACTTTCCACTAATCCAAATTCCCAGGACTTTCATTTCATCTTTAACCTCCATCCATATTATGGGTATCTTTACTGAGTAAGATGCTCTAACCTGGACATAACCTAGCTAAATAACATAGGGTGCTATTCTCATTACAAATAAGAATAGCACCTAACTTTACAAAATTAACATTTCTATTCTCCTAACAAAACGGTAATGAAAACCTGAAACTTTATATTCTGCCCTCACTCCTACACTGGATACAGTTATGCAGATAGATAAACTCCTCGACAACTGACAGGTGTATTGACCCTTTTATTGACGCTGCCTTCAATTATCAACAGAGTGAAACTACAAACAGAAGAAATAAGCAATATTCAGTCTATATATTCACACGATAATGCAAATCAGTTGACTAAACTAGCTAACATTGGAAAGAAAGTAAATCTGAATACAGTACACCTTAGGGCTGCACGATTTTGCATAAAATGAGAATCACGATTTTTTGGCTTAGAATTGAGATCACGATTCTCTTTTCCAGTATAAATATTTATTGCACTTATTAACTGCACATCAACTTCGTAACAGTTGAGACTGAACATAAAAACAATAAACAAACATAAAAACAACAAATGCCTCACGTTTTGTTGTTGCTGCAAAATGTTGTACTGCTTGAAATTCCGTCTCCACCGTTGCTCGACACTGCGTGTATAGAGCAGGTAGTGCAACAATAGAAAAATAGTTGCGGGACGGCACTGTGTAGCGTTTGTCTAGGGTGTTGATCATTTTCCTAAATCCCTCGTTTTGCACAGTGTTGATGGGAGCCATATCTTTGGTCAGGTGATAAGTGATAGCCTCCGTAATTTCTTTGTGCCTGCGGGAGTTCAACAGGTATAGGGAAGCGCTGTATAAGGTTCCCGTTATTGATGTTTGGTTGGTTGACCGGGACGGATTTTCTCCTGTCACTTTCTCGTCATCCCTGACGTGCTCTCCGTTGTTTTTTCCCTGCTAATTTTAGCATCACACGGCACAGCTTCTGTATCACGTGGTATAAGGCTCTGCCCATGTCATTTGTTGAGCAGGAAGAGTGAGCGCTTGTTTTCATGCAGAGTACGTCCTGGATCAAAATGCGGTACAATCGTCGTCGTCGTCTTTTTTTTTTTTTTAATCGTTGTCATTTGGAAATGAGATCGCACATAAGTATGAATCGAGATCGCGATTTTCTAACGATTAATCGTGCAGCCCTAGTACACCTTTAACCATAAAAGTGCATAAATAATAGCAAATATAGTTGCATTAACTCTTGTTCAACTTAAATACTCACAAGCGATGCTTTCTGTAAAACAACGAAGAGGATGGATGCAGATGTTTATCCGAACAACATGCTGAGTCAGTCTTTTCTCAAAGTGTGCTGCATTACTAACGCTACAGCTAATAACAAACAAATCTTGGCATGAAAGAACTGTAGTGACTCTTGCTGGTGGGAAGAAGAACTACACCAGCACACTTTACATTTTATAACTATTTTACTGCACTATTTAATGTATGACCTTGTCTGGGGTACTTCTTCGTATGCTAAAGTAGGCTGTCCTAATTTGTGGTAAGTAAACATTAGCTTTTGTGTTCTCATTCTGAAAGGATACTTTTTCCTCTCGGTCACTGCATTAAGTCTCAAGTTGGGGCATGTGTTCTGTGTCTTTATTGTTCTCTTGTGTCTCTGTATCCTCTTCATGTTGGTTGCTCTAGTATCACTGTTCCACTTTCTGGATTGAACTCTGACGCCTCTGTCCACCATGGCTGTTTAAAATGTTCCCCCTGTTCTGTCGGAGGTCCTCTGATTCCTCTCTATTCATCCTCATCCTCTGAACTGTGCTCTTGCTTATGTTCCTGTTGTTTTTCTGTTTTTGCTTTCTCAGTTCTGCATGTCAGTTGAATTTTTCCACTGGCAAGAAGTCACACGACTGCAGGAGGTTCCTGTGGACAACCCTGATATGCCCCTTGACATTCTCTGGCTTGATTTCATATACTGGGCTATCCTTATGTTTCCTGTGTGTCACCCAAAACACCTAGCCCTCCCAGAATGATCTCAATTTCCCTGGTCCTCTATCTTCTCACTGAAATTTCAGACCACTAATCTGCACTATGGGTATAGCTCCGTACCAAGTGTTTTGCTGCCATAGAAAATTTTCCCTGATCAACTTTCCTTATAGGCTGTTGCTGAGGCCAGTTTGTAACCATTCTTCATGCAAGCCTTCCACTTCTCAGTATAGTCTTGATGGGAAGGGCTTTGGGCTTTAGCTGTGAGACCAAAAACCATCTGAATAGGGAGTCTGGTGTTTCGCCAAAACAAGAGGAAGTAAGCAGTAACTTGTAAGCACCAACAGTAAGCAACCTGGCCTCACTGTGCATACAGTTATAAGCATGGACCGCCTTTACCACAGATGCTTTCCAATCTGCTTTTGCTCCATCTGCAAGGTTGCAAAGCATGGCCAGCAGTATTCTACTAAATCTTTCTACCTGGCCATTTCCCCAGGGGTGGTATAGTGTGGTTCTGGATCTCTTAACTCAACTGTATTCTTACAGCTTGGCAAAGAGTTTGTTTACAAACTCTCTTTCCTGGTCCTGATGGAGCCGTATTGGAAACCAAAATTCAAGATGAAATCTCCAAATATTTTTTCTACAGCTGTTTTGGCACTTTTATTTCTGCAGGGGTTAGTCTGAGCAAATTACGTAAAGTGGTCCATTGCCACGAGGATATATTCATACCCTCCCTTACATTTCTCTAGATGCAATTAAAAAAAAGAAAATGAAGGTTTTCGATTGCCCTAGTCAAAGTCTGGACTTAGATACGATCGAGATTTTTCGGCTCAGTCAGTCATGCTCAGAAATACTTATAGTTCTTGGTGTCAAGGACTTCACAGCCAGTTATTACTTTTTTACACAGGACTAGGTTGGTTTATTTGGTTTATTTCCCCCTTAAAAATTAAAATCATAAAAAATGATTTCCTCACATTGTCTTTATGTAATATTAAAATTTATTTAACGATCTGAAATATGTGTGGCAAATGTGCAAATGTTAAGACATCAAAAATACTTTTTAACAGCACTGAAGATGATCAATCACAGATCCTACTTAAGGTGTGGGTGGGCAGTCATTCATCGCTGGAATGTTGATTTACATAGTTAGTGAAACCCTGGCTCTTAAAGTCAGTTGTCTTCTCAGGTGTCCTCCGAGTAATCTCCCAGTAATCTTCCGTGTGTGCAGGTTGCGGCTCCCCTCGTTGTCGCATCCTGGAGTGTAACGGTGTGTTCACACCGAACGCAATAGACGCGAACAGAGCGTCAGGTTTACATGTAAAGTCAATGGAAAAGCGCGATGACCCGCGATTGCGGCTAACGCGAAAATTCGGAAGCAGATTTGCGTCGCGAAAACGCCTGAAACGCGCGTCAGTCTACCGCGTTTGGAGCGTTTGACTCGCGAAAAAAAACATGCGCGTGAGTTTTTGTGTTGCATTTTGTGCATACGCGCATTACGCGTCTACCGCTCGAGTTGGAAAGATCTGAACTCCAGCGTCAAATCGCGCCGCAACAACCAATCAGGAGCCTGGTGACGTGGCTGTGACCTAGGTCAAAAGGGCAGATCCAGCCAAAGCCCTTCATTCTTCAATGGAAGGAAGGCTAATCAACGCCATAGCAAACAACCCGGAGCTGTACGACACCAGCTGCTTTCTGTACCGAGACAGGAATATAAAGGACCGAGCTTGGAGGAAGATATGTAAAGAGATCGGGCAACCTGGTAAGTTCATTCATTTCTCTTTTGAAAGTTTTCGCTGACCCGGGGAAGCCGCAAAAAAGCTAGCAAGCCACCGCTATTTTCCCACTGACGTACAAATACCGTTCTGCTTTTATGCATGTTGTCATATAGGAATATATTTTGTTTATTAATAAACAGCACACAGTGGTCCCGCTGTTCATCCGTCACTGCTTCGCTTTTTCGCTGATTTTCTTTTTCTTTTCTTTTTTTTGCACCGTACAGCATTGCATTCTGCAGCCTGATTGACAAATCTCCTTCGTGTCGTGTCTCCTGCGCTTGCCAAATTTATCATGTTTGGTTTTGATAACCATCACGTCCAATAGAAAAAACAGCACAAAAATACCCATAACTATGACCCTCATTTGGAAATAGACATCCTGCACCGCGAGGGAAAAAGGCGCACGAAAGTGGCAGGCAGATGAAGACAAACCGCGGCATAATAATACTTTTACGTTTTGCAATCTACAAAGGTTTGCACTTTGAGAATCAATTGTGAGAACTGTGACCAATGTTCATGTGTGTGGGGAAAACAGTGTATAAAGTGCGTGGCCAGGGGCTAGTTATTCTGAGAACCCCTGCTGCAATAAATGAGGGACCACTGTACATACTTTCTCTGATTATATTCAACCTGTTAACATTTAATACTGTATTGATAGAGCCAACTGATTCTGCAGCAGAGCATCCCCTGTTGCTTCTCCTGGCTGCCCAGTCCCTGAGCTCCTGCTGCTGCACCCACAGGTATGTAGAGCAAGCACTGATACCTTTTTAGTCGGTGGGATTGCCTTGTGATCACCTTTACTAAATATCTACAACCAATCTGATTATATCCTGTTTTTGTTTTGTTTTTTGTGTTTTGTGCTGTTTTACAGGCCCACAGGGGAGGACGGCTCCGAGGCAGATGAGGGACGGGTCCCAGGACGGTCCATCGGCGGTGGAGCTGGCCATCCTGGTGTCCCTGAAGAGGCCACACCAGTCTTCAATGGAGCATTTCCTCCTCAGCCTTGTTCCTGCTCTGGAGAGCAGCTGGTCCTTTTTATTCCTGTCTCTCTGTAAATTCTTATATTTTATATATTTATGTTTAATGTTTTTCTGTTTGAGAATTTTAATATTACTTCAAATAAATTTTTATAATGACGAATGTCTCAGTTCTACTACACAGCAAATGTTGGCACACGACTTGACACATGTAGAATTTATTTCATATTATACTAATGACAGAATATACCAATACAGTGGGATGCAAAAGTTTGGGCAACCTTGTTAATAGACATTATTTTCCTGTATAAATCGTTCGTTGTTACAATAAAAAATGTCAGTTAAATATATCATACAGGAGACACACAGTGATATTTGAAAAGTGAAAAGAAGTTTACTGGATTTACAGAAAGTGTGCAATAATTGTTTAAACAAAATCGAGCAGGTGCATCAATTTGGGCACCACAAAAAAAGAAATGAAATAAATATTTAGTGTATATCAATGTGTGTGTCTCCTATATGATATATGGGTGCCTTTGTCTGGACGTGCTTCCCATCCAGAGCTCCACAGCAGAGAGGAAAGTTCCAGCGCTCCTGGAATCCCTCTGTGATGGACCGCCAGTCTCCAGGTGAAGGCACAGCCATGAAGTCGTCCACTAGACAGTCCCAGATGGCCGTCGCTACCTGGGGGATGATCTGGCTCACCGTGGACACACCAACTCTGTAACTGAACGCTTGGTCGTGAAGGAGTCCCCGGTGACAAGGAACCTGGACAAAATTGTTCAAAATTAGTATTATGTGTACTGCAGTTACAAAATACATTATTCAAATTCCAAAATACTTTTGTGATGTCAGATTTAAATCACAAAACTTAAATCTTACATAAAACATTTTGTAATTACAAGGATAAAACAGTTGTGTTTTGTTTGTTTAACTTTAACATATCATAATTTGATTGGTAGCAACTTTTGCCACTACAGTGTGCCAATCACGCATAATTCCTAAACATGTCAATCAGGTAGGAATGAAGTTAGACATTAATAGAAATAAAGAGTTGTGTGTTGACATGTAACCCTTTCCTTGCTTAAATCATTAATATTTTTGAAAAATTAATCTGTGATAAGACATATCTTATCAAGATAGAACCATGTAACTAAAGATGAACCAAACTGTTCAGTTTTATATAACTCTGTTTTAATAAAGGCTGGTGACCCCTGTTATAGTCTGACAGCTGCAGGGATTATATACAAATATTCAACTATCCCAGAATTAAACCAGGTCTAAATAAAAAAAGGAGTGAGTATCACTACAAAGATTAACCTACAGTGGTCCTAATACCAGTTTGATATCAGCAAACACCGAGAGCATACGTATGACACCACAGCCATGCTATCAATGCAAACACTGATAACAGCATAAATTGAATTAAATCAGGACTTGATGAGACCTTTCGAGTATCACTAGAAATATTATAAACAGTCGTCTCCGTACCACAGTTTGCTATCAGTAAACACCAACGGCATTCATTGATAGCATAGCACATCCATGTTAGCAGTCTATAAACGATAGTTTAGCATATTAGCACAGGTATCAATAAAGGATTACCGTATTAAACACTTTTACTAACCTCAGGCAGACGGACAGGCGCTCTGCAGGTGGGATTGAGCGCCTGTAGTTGGTGTCTAGGCGGGCGATTCTTGGACAAACACGGGACAGCAGGTCCTCAAACTGGGCGAGGGGAAGACGGCGATATCGCTGAAGTCGGCCGTCATCCAGGCGCAGCTCCTGGAGCAAGTGTTGAAACTCACCAAACTGCTCACGCGTCTGGAGGACCTGATGGACCCAGGTACGGCGAGGACGTCCTTAACGCTGCTGCTCTGCTCTCCACAGTAAATAGAGAAGGGAGACTCTCTCTTCAAACGCTAGCTCGACAGCTGACAAAGATACCGGTCTGGCACAACTTCCTCCCACATCCCTCCCACATTTCCGGTTCACGCGCGTCAAAGTATGCAATTTTGAGGCGCGATGGATTTTTCTTGGACACGCGTTGAGGTGCGAATGTGCACGCGTCAAATTAGGGCCGTTTGGGGCGTTTTCGTTCGCGTCTATCGCGTTCGGGGTGAACACACCGTAAGAGAGCGTGTAGGAGAGGAAGGTGCTGGGGAATAGAATTGTGATGTCATTGTTACACTTCTGGGAGTTGCAGTAGGGATCAATGTTTGTCAATGTTGTCAGTTTATTGGAGATTATGTATCGGAATTTCAGGAGCAGGACCATGCCTCCAAACACGCTCCTTCCGGCTGTCATCTATATAGGTTCCCCCAGTTCTGCAAGCTGATCATTCTCGTTTACGTGCCCCACCCTCCCTCCCTCCTTGTTCTCTATTCTTTAACTTCTTCGCTTCTATTTAGTACATGGGGATCTGCCAGGCCCGGGAGACATCGCCAGTCCCCTTCGAGGCCTTCCCCAAACTGCAGCTTAATTCATGTCAAAGCCATTCACCTTTACCTACTAAAACGCTGTCAAACCTAAAATGAGGACGTGGGCCCAGCTAGTGAATTGTAGTTTCATAGTTAAGTGAAACATTTATTCTTTCAGGTTTAAAGTTGATAGTGAATTTGATGTTGTAAAGTATATTTCAAGTGTGCTGCAGAGGTTCACATGACGTTATGGACTTTGGTCACAAGGTGCCAGAATTCAGAAAGGTGAGGGTTAAGCCGGAAAGATTTTAATACATTACATTGCCAAAAGTATTCTCTGTAAACCCCTAACTCGAGTGACATCGCATTCTTCAAACTATAAGGTTTAATATGAAGCAGGTCCACCCTACAAATCTTCAGGGAAAGCTATCCACAAGGTTTAGGAGTGTGTTTATGGGAAGTTTTGGCCATTCTTCCAGAAGCAGATTTATTAGGATGAGAAATCCTGGCTCACACCAAACTTTACACTTGCTGCAATGCAATCAGACAAGTAGCATTTACCTGGGAACCACCAAACCCAGATTTGTCAGTGGAATTTCCAAATGGAGAGGTGTGATTGGTCACTCCAGAGAACAAGTTGTCATGGTCCTTGTGCCTCGCTGGTCGACTCTCCATTAGGCAACATAGTTGTTTCTGTTTTTTACTCTCTCCCTCCTTCCTCTCCCGCTCTCGCTCTCTGTCTTTCGCCGCAGCGATGCTCATTACGGGCTCCCGCTGCTGGCCCACACACCTGCTCTCATCACCACACCGGTCGCTGATCCCAGCTGATTGCTATTTAAGATGGCGGATCTGCGCTAGTCTTCGCTGAATCGTTGAGCTATCGGCGTCAGTCAAACCTGCAAATCTGAACCTGTGTATCTGTGCGTGTTGTGACTATCCTGCTAACCGGACCTTTTGTGTGTGTAGATCTTTTCTGGAACCTGATTATGGACTACGAGAGGAGTGGCAGTGGAGAAGGAGTTGGAGTTTTGTACAGAAGGTGTGGAGCACCTCTTCCCAACCTGTTTCCCCACGGACCCCTTTCCCCTGCACATTGTGTATATTCACTTGGTGTTGTGTTCACTGTAAATAAATGCACTATCTTTCACCTAAGGAAAACCTGGCCTGTGTGTGAGTCCCTTTAAGAAACCTTATCACAAGTCTTCACTGCTTTAGAATCTAGTGCCAGCCTACTTTACCGCACTGCATCTAATGCTGTCCATTGTGCTCGGTGATCTAAGGCCTGGAAGTAGCTGCTCAGCCATGGAAATTCCATGGAGCTCTCTATGTGCTGTTTTTGAGCTCATCTGGAGCCCATGTGAAGTTTCAACGTCTGCAGCAACTGATTCTGCAGAAAGTGACTTCTACACACCAATTGCCTCAGCATACACTGACCCCACTGTGTGATTTTCCGTTGCCTACAACTTTATGGCTGAGTTGCTGTTGTCCCTTAAACTTTATTATAATACCACAAACAGCTGACTCTGGAATGTTTAGTAATGAGGAAATTTCATGACTGAACTTGTTAGTAGTTTGTAGCATTCTAGTCTGGTACCACACTGGAATTCCCTGAGCTCCTGAAAGCTACACTTTCTTTCACAAATGTTTGCTGAAGCAGTCTGCATGGCTACCTGCTTGATTATATACACTGTTGACATGAAAGTGATCGAAACACCTAAATTCAATGATTTGGATGGGTGAGTGAATACTTTTAGAGAAATAGCATTGATGCATCTTGTCTGTTTCACTTCCACCTTTCTATGAAGCTGTTTGCATTTATCTTGGGTGAAGCTTGAGATGCATAGAGAATAATGATGTCATAATGCTGTGTAAAGTTCTTGGTAAATGTGTATTTGCTTAGGTGAACACTTTTAAGGAGTCACCCGTCCATATTTAACAAGATGATCTATGTTGTGTATTTATTTATTTATCTAATTATTGACCTGTTGGTGCTTTTGTCCTATACTTGCTTAATGCCTATAGGCCACCATCAAAGGCAGGCAGAGGCTTGGAGCCCAATGCCAGACTTTGACATTTAACAATAGTTATCGTAGCTAGTACCTTAGCATGTCTTGCTAGGCACACCAAAGTCTGTTGTTACTGAGTCAGGTGCACCAACTGGGGGTCAGAGTGGGAAAAGCAGCAGTTGACTGCACTGCCTTGACTTGTTAGTACACATGACTGTTTAAGTTGATCAGTCAGAGACTTCGCACGTTCACACCTCTAATTTCACACCTCTTTTATTTTTTTTAATTTTTCACACCTCTAAAAGGTGTTTCCAGCAATGTTTCCAGGAAAACATTAATAAAATATATGTAACTACAAATAATTTCTCAGTGAAATATGATAACACTCTTAGTGAAATAAATACTGCTCTTCCAAGATTTGTTCAACCTTTCAGTTTAATCATGGAAATATTAAATAATATCCAGCAAATATATCACTCAGCCTTTCCTGCTGCATGAGCATATTCTGAGATGTTTCTCTTCTCTTTTGCATAAACTGAGAGGGAGGAGTAATGGCAGCAAATAAAAGCAGTAAAAGACAGAGACGAGTGTAGATTAAAGACCGACTCTCTCAGCTAAAAGGAACATGGGGTCTGGTGAGAAACTTTCGACATACATTAGCATTTCTTTTAAACTATGTCAGCTAAAAGATAATATGAACTTTTGATAAACTGAATAAAGTGATTTTTGTTTTAGGTAACATTAGTTCGGCTGCAAATCCATCACATGGACTGGAATCAGCTTTGAGACACATACAAACAGCCTCCATTCTCATCTACTGTGTGATATTTATAGTTGGAACTTTGGGCAATGCTCTGGTTATCTATGTGACGGGGTTAAAAATGAAGAAAACAGTGGAGACAGTTTGGTTTCTCAACCTGGCCATAGCTGACTTCCTCTTCACGGCCTTCCTGATTTTCTCGATCATTTCTCTCTCTCAGAGTCACCGATGGCCTTTTGGACAATTCATGTGCAAGCTCAACAACTTTGTCACTTTAGTCAACATGTTTGCCAGCATTTTTACTCTGACAGCTATGAGTTTGGATCGTTGTTTGTCCATCTGGGTGGTGGTGTGGGCACACAACAAGCGCACAGTCTGCAAAGCTCGGCTCATATGTGTTGGTATCTGGGTGACTGCTGCGATCTGCAGCACTCCTTATGCCACTTTTCGCACTGTTGTGGAATACAATGGGGCACATTCCTGTGGTTATTCTATGACACATGAACAGAAATGGAGTCTCCACATTTTTCGCTTTGTTATGGGCTTTGTGATCCCATTCCTGGTCATATTTGTGTCTTATGTGGCCATAGGCATACGTGCAATGCGCATGTCAAGAACAAGGAGACGCAGATCTCGCCGAATCATTTTCTCCATCATTTTTGCATTCTTCATCTGCTGGTTGCCCTTCCATGTTTGCAGTTTTATAGAAATAAAGGCTGTGACTAACCCAGACCTCAGGAACATTGTTAGAATCATGGGTTCTCTGACTTTGAGTCTGGCTTTTCTGAACAGCTGCCTGAACCCCATCCTTTATGTTTTCATGTGTGAAGAATTCATGAAGAAGCTTCGGCAGTCCGTATGTTTTGTACTTGAGAGTGCTCTGGCAGAGGACCACATGTCGTTCTTGTCCACTCGCTCCATGTCAACCTTTTCAAATACTGCCCAAAAGTCAGAAGCTGCTGCAACTTCAAAGAGGACTGACACGGCTGATTTGAAATCCTTCACAGAAAGCAAAGTGATCGTCACTCAGGAGACACCGAGCACTGAATAAGATTTCAACATCAGGTAATTTCAACTGAAAAAAAAAATCTTTTTTAATTGTTCGTGTCAAATTGACTGACACAGTGCAGTCATGCATAGATATTAAAAAGTGTGTGTTAAATTGTTACTTTGTTATAAATTGTTCTTACTGTTGCAGGGAGTATCTCGCTGTGCTCCCTCCAAGTGTAAGAAAGAAATGTTACGACTTTTCTGATTAGTCACAGTAACAGAAACCCTTTGTGGCTTTGCTTCAGCTTAAAGTTGTGATTATTGATTTACTGATTAAAACAACCAATGTTACATGAAATGTGTTTTTTAAGGGTTTTCAAGATTACATTTGGTAAGATTTCTATTTGTGTACATAACTTTTTCATCTTCGAGCTTGTTAAACCATGTTTATTAGTATCTGCATCTATTACACTGTCAGAGACTCAACATTTATTGGTCTCTATGTATTTTTAACCTGTGAATAAAAACATGCCGATTAAATGCTTTTGTCTGTCTTCATGACAAACCTGACATACACACTGCTTCACCTCTGATCTAACAGGATGTCACAGTGTTCTATATTTGACTTGGAACACACTATCTAAATAACTATGAAGTGCAGGAAATGAACCACAGATTCACTCAGCTAGTTCTAGGTATCTTGCTGCACGCATATACTGTACAGGCCTTTCTCACTCTGGGACTCAATATCAGAGCAGTAGTAATTACACTATTCACTCTAAATGTTCTTACTAAAAAAGTTGCTAAAAGTTTGCCTTTCATGAGGAAAGATATTGAACTGTAAAAGCCATAGTAAATATCAGTAATGTTTGGTTTTCACTAAGGATTTCCAGAGGTAAGCAAGGTTATTTGCCAAGTCAGCATCATCAAAACTTTCTATGATTTATATCCAGTAGATTCTGCAGAACTGTAAAATTATACAATATATTGCTATATATTATACTGATATATTTATCACTTTGCCTACACTACACTGCACTTAACATACATTTCTGAACTGGTCTTCATCATTTGTGTCCTTTCTTCTACTAGCTGCAATTCTAGCAGTATAAAAGGAAGTAAGAAGAAGGAGTGTAAAAACATTTTATATATGTTATAAATCACTCACATCAATCATACACACATTCCTGTGACAATGCAATGCACAGTTCTTCAGTGGTTTTAATGAGGTGTGGCTTTTGATGGATCTTTCAGTCCAGTCCTTGTGTAATTCAGCATTCCTCAGCTATTTTTCCCTGTTTCCCTACCTTAAAAGTGGCTTCTTGACAGCCACCTTGATGAGCCTTCATCATGAGCAGTAGATGGGTCAGCTGAAGGGCCAGATGCATGTCTAATGTTTTGTGTCAATTAAATGCTTGTTTTTTCTCCTAACTCTTAAGGACATGACTTTCAGATACTTTTTGTAGTACTGAAAGAGAGTACTACACTATTTGACTGCAAATAGTCTGTAGGCCTGCTACTTCTTTTCCGGTTCCTCATTTTTTAAGCACACAAAAATGCAATTTTATGAATGTCAAACTGTGTCATCATTGACATTTTTTCACAGAGCCAACAAAAGAAATGAAAACAAATTATGTTTTTGTGAGTCTGCTAATAACAAATTGCAAACTGAAAGGAACAATTTAAAATGAGTCCGTTGCTAAGTTGTCTGTTATGTGTTGACACAACACTCATTCATTCCTTGAGCTAGATGCATTTTTATACTTATCATATCTTACTTACTATCTTACTATCTTACTCATATGTCAGTGTTAAATGGCTTTAAAAAATCCTCTGAAAATGATCAGCTACAAGGACTGAACTGAAAGTGAATGAAAAAGCAGCTGATGTCAAAAGGAAAACCTTCAGGAAGGCTGAAGAACTATTGCTCAAGATCCCTTGATCAACGGCAAAACATTACAAGAAAGTCAGATTCCTTGGAAGAGAAATACAAGAAGCACTTCAAGAACACACCCTTCCACCAACGCAGTTCACTCTCTGGGCAGCATTTACTTTTAAGGAAATAGTGCTGTAATTTTTAAATATTTGTTTTTGTTTTGTTCTTTTTAAACATAGCCTACTTTACAAAGTTTGTAGCGGAGTAAAAGAAAAGAATAGAAGTTTGATCTTAATTGACCTTGACAAAAAAGTCAAAAGTCCAGTAAAACGTGAGATTTAGTACATTATCTCCATCTAAAACCAACAATTAGACTTTGTCCTCTGTCTGAGTCTGAGACCACTACACCAAGCACCAATTATCTAATCTTTACAAGTCCTGCTATGATCAAGGGGACATCCTGGGCTTTCTATTGTTACTATGGAGGCATGTGACACACGACACAGGAGCTCTAGTTTTACACTCCAACTTTATTCACCTCCAAACATGAACTGAGCATATTGTGCCCAAACACAGCAGAACCCTTCCTCCCAGCTTGGGTGTGAGTGGAACCCTCTAGTGGGTTGTCACACATGCCCCCTCCAAACACCCAAACAACAGTCCACTAGTCCAGGACCCGGGGCTTAATCGTCCAGAATGGCTGAAACAGGAAGTCCAAGAACTGGCTGTGGGTTCACCAGGCCGGGAAAGACAGGCCAAACCCTCCGCCGGCTACACAAGTGCCAGCGGGCACGGAGCAATCTAAGAAGGAGGGTCAGAGTCCAATGTTCCGGCAGCAGGTGGGCGGCCGCGGCGGGGGGCCCAGGCCGGCACCACAGGAGCATCCTGCAGAACGTGTGCAGGCTGAACACTGAAACTACCTCCTGCCAGCCCCCAAAATCCAAAACAAAATAATTGGGACCTGGTGCAATAACCCGAAACAGGCCGTCATAAAGCAAACGCAAAGGGGGTTGATGGGCGTCATGCCAAACAAAAACAAAAGGAGAAGATTCCAACAAAAACATCTGGTAGGCATTGGTGCACGAGACCAGGGACAGAAAAGGGGGCTCCAGGGGGGCGGAGAGCCAGCACCGAGACATCAAAACATGGGTGGGGGCTCTCAGGCAAAAATTCCCCGGGGACGCGGAGGGGTTGCCCAAGGACCAGTTCAGCGGGAGAAACCCCGAGGTCCTCCTTAACCGTGCCGCACAACCCCAACAAAACCCAAGGCAGACGGTCGACCCAGTTACCACTCGTTAAGGAAGCATGGAGTGCGACCTTGAGCGACCGGTGAAACCGCTCGCACATCCCGTTAGCCTGCAGGTGGTATACCATGCCATGGACCTTGACCCCCGGGCCGTCAGCCATGGCGGACCAAAGTTCCAACATGAACTGAGGGCCTCTGTCCGAGGTAATGTCAGCGGGGGGACCAAAACAAGAAACCCACATGGACACGAACGCTCTGGCCACCACCTCAGCTGTTGTGAAAGCCAGGGGAACCACCTCCGGCCACCTGGTGGTGCAATCCACCACAGTCAAAAGGTGTGTGAAACCCTGCGACTATGGGAGCAGTCCGACCAAATCGGAGTGCACATGTTCGAAACACCTACCAGGAATGCGGAAAGGTTTCAGGGGCGCTTGAGTGTGCCTGTGGACCTTCGAGCATTGGCATGGAACGCATGTAGCAGCCCAACTCTTTACCGCTTTCCGCAGGCCCAGCCAAACAAACTTGTCACTGACCAGCTTGACCAAAGCGCGGACGCCCGGGTGAGAGAGAGCATGTATGGAGTCGAAAACACGACAGTGCCACAAAAGAGGAACAATGGGGTGCAGGCGACCTGTAGACACATCGCACAGCAAACGCGGACCACCATCCCACACTGGCATGTCTTCCAGCATGGGGACAGTCTGCGAGGACCGAAGGGCGAGGACGTCCCGGTCGGCACTCTGGTCTGCAACCATGGCGGCGTAGTCGACACCAACATACACTGGCGAGATCAGCGCGCGGGACAGGCAATCAGCGACCTGGTTGGATTTATCAGCCACGTGCCGAATGTCCATGGTAAACTCTGATATTGCCAAAAACTACCACTGCTGGCGCGCGCTTCAAGGATCAGAAACCTTGGACATGGCAAAAGTCAGAGGCTTATGGTCAACATATGCGGTAAAATTGTGGCCCTCGAGGAAAAATCGAAAATGTTGCGTCGCGAGATGCAGAGCCAGTAACTCTCTGTCAAAAACACTGTACTTGCGCTCCGTATCACGGAGCGTGCTACTGAAAAAGGCAAGGGGCTGCCAGATGCTGGAGACGCGTTGTTCCAACACGGCGCCCACTGCTACATCCGAAGCATCGGTGGTCAATGCGATCTCCGCTGACAGGAACGGGAACAAACTCAAAAACACATGCAAATTCCAAAACACAACGGAAGTGCTCCAGGACGCTAGGGGCAGTGTTGAGCTCGATTTGCAAAATAAACGGCAAGTTTGTCTGTATGGGACGGTCTAGTCTCCGTCGCGCTTCCCAGGTTGCCTAGCAACCATGATACTAACCGCTGGAAACGTGTCATACAACTTGGTTTGACAGAAATGAGGGAGAACATATTTTGTTCATTTGTTTGTTTGTTTGTTTCTACAAGAGCTTTGTGTGATTTGATAAGTATCTGAGGCTGAGACCACAGGACAGTAAAACATGATTTTTGGGCTTCATTTCTGTACTGAACAGTTATTTCAAGATTAGTTAGTAAATAACAATTAGCTCATGTTGTTCATGAGACTAAAGTCATATCACTTTGGTAATGTAAATATAATATGGCCAATATTATAGTTATTATATTAATCATTATTAGCTATTACAGCAGTGAACATGAACTCTGTGTCAAATACTGAGCTTCAGTACAGATTCAAGTTGCAGTTATTTATATGTCTTATCACCTTAAATCTTCACTCAAAGACAAGTATCTTTGACAGTGCATATATAGGTGTATCATATATAAGAGACAAATGTTGTTCCTTCAGTATGTTGGCATTTCTAAATTTGGCTCAATGCTTACATATATGTGTAAAAAGCAAATGTACGAGCTGTGATAACTGTTTCTGATAGAATGAAGAGTAGACTGATGTATTAAATATCAGTCTACTATTGGGTGAGAAAATCAGACCATGTCATCACTGCTTTAAGTCATACAGAATAGATATCAGAACCTTAAACAGGCTGGCTTCTGCTAAATGGGTCAAACTGGGCAGAAAGTATACAAACACATAACATCCTTATAGAATATGATGTAACACTATAGATCAACTTACCTCAGAATATATAAAGCATATAAACAATTACAGCAATATGATGCAACAAACACAGCAGTGCTACTAATCCAAAATACTCAAAGCTTCATAGAACTGAAACAAACATTTATTTTTAGGTCCATTCTGCTGCTGATACATACTTTAGGTTTCTGAATATTAAACTTGTTGCTGCCTTTCATAGTGTGTAACTTGAAGGCCCTGAGTACTTTCTCCCACACTGAAAACACTGGAATGATAAAATGATTTGAACATTACCTAATAAGACTGATTCAGCACAGACAGTTAGTTATGTTAAACTTTTCTAGCAGTCCTTCACAAACAGGGAACAGTCTGTCTATTCTCTCCATCTGTCAGCTGCTGCTGGCTCTTCCTCCTCCTCTTCCTCACACACTGCTGAGTTTGTCCTGGTGGATCATCAGGGGTGCAAAGCCTCACAGATGATGTGCAGCAGTGGGTCCCTCAGTCTGTCCTCACTCTGGACATTTGCAGTTGTCACACATGGAAATCAAATGTGTGATAAGCTGCAGGATTCAAACACAAGTGTGACTTATAAACACATGTTCATACTTTTATTACACAATCAGAGAGAAAGAAACAGAGAGCGAGTGCAGGACAGACAGACAGGTGAAAGTCTCAGGTGTACACACTGCTACAAAACAGCACAAAAGAAGGAGGATTTAGTGTTTGTGTTATTACGAAACAAGAGGAGTTCCCAGATGGTACAGTGAACACACGTGTGACTCCTGTGATTAAAGCATCTTTCTTTCAGCTTCACGAGTGAACCGTCAGCTCGTTCAAACACACGTTAAAGTCCGTTTGGCTCGACACCACCGAACAGAGGCAGCAATATAACATAGCTAACATTAACAGTGCAGTGGATCCTGCTTGTGCCGTGATATTCAGGACTGCAAACCGAGCAACATCACTGACTTTCAGCTTGTTGTGTTTGTGGATATATGACTGACTTTAATTATCCACAAAATCATCACAATCTCTGTAAGATTAAGGTCGACTATATATATATTTTTTTAAAGTAAAGGCTTTAAAACCAAGTTAATTCTGAAAGTACAGACATTGCTAATGTCACATAACTTTCCCAACATGTGGCCAACAATAATGGTTTAATGTTCTTCATTAAAAAAATATTTGCGCATAAATAAGTGACATAATATTCAGTACTTACTTCTGAAAGTTTACTCTTCCTCCGCTCCGCTTCCACCGTTTTTTTTCGGCAAAATTATCCACACTACCGCCGCGCTATGAAATCTGGGATATGTTGGGCCATGAAGGCTACACCGACCCATCCTTAAAATTCAGGGAAATTAAGGACGCATTTGAGGGCCGCATGTAGAGCAGCCTTTGAATTGGGAAAGCCTTCTCTTGTCGCTGTGACGTAATCGGCCTTAAAATGCGGCCTTTAAGGCTGCAAACCCCAAATCCGGTCATTGGTACTTCCTGGCTTGTGTAGTTACTAGGTAACAAAAGCTCAACACTGCCCCTAGCATCCTGGAGCACTTCCGTTGTGTTTTGGATTTTGCAAGTGTTTTGGATTTTGCAAGTGTTTTGGAGTTTGTACGTGTTTTGGAGTTTGCATGTGTTTTTGAGTTTGCAAGTGTTTTGGATTTTGCAAGTGTTTTGGAGTTTGTACGTGTTTTTGAGTTTGCAAGTGTTTTGGATTTTGCAAGTGTTTTGGAGTTTGCATGTGTTTTGGATTTTGCAAGTGTTTTGGAGTTTGTACGTGTTTTGGATTTTGCATGTGTTTTTTAGTTTGCAAGTGTTTTGGAGTTTGCATGTGTTTTGGAATTTGCATGTGTTTTGGAGTTTGCAAGTGTTTTGGAATTTGCATGTGTTTTGGAGTTTGCAAGTGTTTTGGAATTTGCATGTGTTTTGGAGTTTGCAAGTGTTTTGGATTTTGCAAGTGTTTTGGAGTTTGTACGTGTTTTGGATTTTGCATGTGTTTTGGAATTTGCATGTGTTTTGGAGTTTGCAAGTGTTTTGGAATTTGCATGTGTTTTGGAGTTTGCAAGTGTTTTGGAGTTTGTACGTGTTTTTGAGTTTGCAAGTGTTTTGGATTTTGCATGTGTTTTGGAATTTGCATGTGTTTTGGATTTTGCAAGTGTTTTGGAATTTGCATGTGTTTTGGAGTTTGCAAGTGTTTTGGAGTTTGTACGTGTTTTTGAGTTTGCAAGTGTTTTGGAATTTGCATGTGTTTTGGAATTTGCATGTGTTTTGGAGTTTGTACGTGTTTTTGAGTTTGTACGTGTTTTGGATTTTGCATGTGTTTTGGAATTTGCATGTGTTTTGGATTTTGCAAGTGTTTTGGAATTTAAATGTGTTTTGGAGTTTGCAAGTGTTTTGGAGTTTGTACGTGTTTTTGAGTTTGCAAGTGTTTTGGATTTTGCAAGTGTTTTGAAGTTTGTACGTGTTTTGGATTTTGCATGTGTTTTTTAGTTTGCAAGTGTTTTGGAGTTTGCATGTGTTTTGGAATTTGCATGTGTTTTGGAGTTTGCAAGTGTTTTGGAATTTGCATGTGTTTTGGAGTTTGCATGTGTTTTGGAATTTGCATGTGTTTTGGAGTTTGCAAGTGTTTTGGATTTTGCAAGTGTTTTGGAGTTTGTACGTGTTTTTGAGTTTGCAAGTGTTTTGGAGTTTGCAAGTGTTTTGGAGTTTGTACGTGCTTTGTCTCTAGGGGCCACCGTATAGGCCACAGTATAGCAACTTGAAATGCTCCCAAAAATGGCTCCACAGCATGTAAAAATATAATATAAGCTCTGGCGGACTTGGTTCTATGGTAGGTCTTAAAGGGTTAAAGCGTGGAAGTACTGACCTTATTTTGAGTTTGATTCCATAAAAAGTGACAAAAACATTAGCATCCGCTGTACACTGCATGGGAAGAAAACTTTGTACAGCAAAAAAAAAAACTAAATTTCCAAGCCAGCACAGAGTACGCTACCACGGAATGGGAAATTCACAGAGAAACCCCCAAATCCTTCCAGTGACCGCTGTGGCAAACATCCGCCTGCGCCACTTCTGCTATACAGGTGAAAATAAAGCAACAGGACGGCTAAATCTTTAATTTTATTTATTTTCTACTGTGTTTTACTTGCATCTATTTGAAAATAGGTTTAAATGTTAAACAAATTTCTTCCAGTCAGAGAATGTTGCATATAATTTAATTTATGATTGATGCATAAAATTAAAAGATTAAAACTAATAAAACTAGTTTTATAAAGAGACTTTTTCATTTGATTACACTTTACAAATACTTTTGGCAATAAAGCGTATCAAAATCTTTGTGGCTTCACCATCAACTTTCTCAATTTTCAAGTCCATAGCTTCATGTGAGCCTCTACAGCACAGTTGTAAAATATTTTACAACATCAAATTCACAACCAACTTTAAACCAAACATCATGAGAGAATAAATATTTCACTTAACTAGGAAAGTACATTTTAAAACAAAGTTGTGTTTTTGCCACATGGATTCATATGCATCTTCTTTAATACAGGATTGCAGTGGATTCCACTCTGTTTCCCAATTAACCAGTACAAGGTTGTCACTGCAGTGTGTCATAAGACACTTATAGTATGTCCTATAACAATACAAGAAATGTTCCATAAACCTTCTCTCGTTTGTTTTCTTCAGTCCATCATGCCTGTGAACTTATGTCCAAATTGTAAATTTGCATAAAAAATTGTTTAGTTTTGTTCACACCTCATCGTCGGTGTGATTTGTTTTAACCGTAACCCTATTTTATATGGTTTTATTTGTTAAAGATTAACAAACTATGAGCATTAACTTGGACATTACACTTCACTTTTTCTAATGTGCCATTAGACAACCCCTCACTACCTTCAATAGACTGTTCTGCCTCTATTCAGTCCTGATCCATGCATGTCAGCATGTACTACCTGCAAAATGGGATTAACCAAATTATCACTTATAGCTAATCTACAAACACATGCAGAATATGCAGCACATTCATGAGTACTTCCATACAGAATCAATATTTTACTGGATGTTACTATTTGTACTGACAGTTAATAGTGGCAGCCTCACAGAGTGCTGGGGTTTGGTGCTTTGATAAACTGAGTTTATAATTAGCAAGTGAAACTTTGATTATTGCACCTGATTACATGCTCTCAGAAATTAGGCAGCATATCAGTTTTTTAGACCCTTCACTTCAGTCAAGTCTCAGAAACTTAGGTGTTTTATTTGACAGTTCAATGTCTCTTGAGAAACACTGTAAACAACTTGTCCAGAACTGTTTTTATCATCTAAGAAACATTTCTAAACTCAGGCTACTGGTGTCAAAGGCAGAACTTGGGATGATTATTCATGCTTTTATCTCTTCTCGTTTGGATTATTTTAACGGTCTTTTTACGTGTCTCAACAAATCAGCTCTGGATCGCCTTCAGTCTGTACAGAATGCAGCAGCAAGACTTTTAACTGCTACAAACACACATTACTCCAGTTTTGGCTTCTCTTCATTGGTTGCCTGTAAATTTTAGGGTTCATTTTAAAATTTTAGTTGTAACTTTTAGAGCTCTGCACGGTGAAGCTCCCCAGTATATCTCTGACCTGTTGAAACCTCATGCTTCATCCCGAGCACTTAGGTCTTCAAGTCAGAGGCTACTGGTGGTCCCACATACTAGGTTTAAAACACGTGGGGATCGGGCTTTTCAGGCACTGGCACCTAGGCTGTGGAACTCTCTGCCGTTGTCTTTACGCTGTCTAGACTCTACTGACTCCTTTAAAAAGCAGCTGAAGACATTTTTATACAAACGGGCTTTTAATTCATTTTAACTTGTATGTCTAATCTTATTTGTAAAGCACTTTGTGATTTTTATCTATGAAATGTGCTATATAAATAAATTTTACTTACTTTTTACAAGTGCAGGTTTGTGGTTTTTCACGTCCACCTGATAAGTAAGTGAGTAGGAAAGTGTCTCTAAGGAGGTGTGAAGCCTGGGTACTTTCCAGCAGAAGAAAAATGTATTCAACAATAAATAATTGTTAAGGGAAATACATAACCTAAGTGGAACTACAATAAAGACTACTCCTCTAACACAGGAGATAATGGGACACATTACTGTGTATATTCACACATGAACAAAAATGGAGTCTCCACATTTTTCGATTTCTTATGGGCTTTGTGGTCCCATTCCTGGTCATATTTGTGTATTATGTGGCCATAGGCATACGTACAATGCACATATGGAGCGCCAGGACTGCCATAATGAATTAATTAAATACACCATTAAATAATTAATTAAATGTGGCAATAATTAATTAAAATTGGAATTAATTAATTAAATAAATAGTTATGACACATGTAATTAATTTATTATTGGCACATTCAATTAATTATTTATGTATTTCACATTTTAATTAATTATTGACACATTTAATTAATTATTGACACATTTAATTAATTATTTAATGATATATTTATTTATTTCATTTTGGCAGTCCTGGCGCCTGGCTCTCATCATGAAATAATTTTATCTGTCAGCCTCACCCATCAAACTCAGGGGGCGGGGTTAACGCTGCCCATGCAGCTTCTCTAACATTTGATTGGTTGCCGTGCAAAGTAAGTCAAAACAGGTCGATCCTAGAAAATCGATTGCTTGTGTAGACTTGGGGCAGCCAGGTATCCCAGAATGCAGATCAAATCACAGGCAGCAATGGTGGTGGTGTAGTTTTAAAATACCCCGTTTTTCTGTCACCAGCTACACTTTTAACAGTGTTTTAGCCGCGAATGTCGCGACGTATGTCTGGTCAGGTTGTCAACATAGAACATGTTTGCAAAAGTGCTCAGATGTTTTCAGAGATTTCACTAGCTCTGCTAACAATTAGCATGCAGAGTGCACCGAGGGGGTTACGTTAACCGGTTTGTTTACATATTCCACTCTCCGTGTTCCATATGTTGCATTCGCAGATTCTCATTTTCACCGAACGATCGTCTCTTTCCGCCTGGTCTTGTGTCTCTGTGCTTCTGTAACATAAAGAACGAGCTGACATTTTTCTCACGAAACCAGCGATCAGCTCAACAGACCCTCAGTTTACCTGCATGCATCCTCCTCCTCATCTGTCAGCTGTTTAACACCTGCTGCTAATTCAAGAAACACGCCTACGTTACCTGGTGATAGTCACAGTTTAACTGGGCAGCCGGTGCTCGATATAAAGCAATGTCAACGCATTTTTCTGCACAAGATAAGTAAATATAGTGTTTTCCCCGAGCGCAGAGCTGCTGGAGCTTGTTTCCTTACAGAGCACTTTATAGGCGAACAGCTTCATCAGCGGCTGATGTCCAATCACCGGCACACAGCTTTGAAACCTCAGCTGAGTTTTAGCTCTCAGTGGTTAAACGCTGGACTTCATTCACTCAGGTTCTGTCTGTCGGGTCACGTTTACTTCGCTGTTTTATTTACAACTGAGCAAATCGGTTTGGCTGAGGTTAAAGTTACGTTTCATAACTGCATAGTTTCACAGACGTTTAATGGTTCACTGGCACATGTGTTAGACTGAACTATCATCTAAATATCATCTGTTTTTTAATAGTTATTCAACTGTATTCTAAGCACCAGCTGTCTGTTAGAATGTGATTTTTTTCTCTCTCTGTTGGCAGAGGTATAAAAATGCGCAGGAAAATCTGATGTGCATGGCAAACTTCAGCGACGATATTTAGGGAGGAATAAACACACATCAAACATAAATGAACCATTTGCCTGTCTCCATAATTGAGAGCATTTTCTCTTCTTATGTCAACACTCTCTCTCTCTCTTTTTTTTTTTTCTTTTTCGGTCATGTTATGTTTACCTGTCAAAGGCTTGTTACAAACTATGAAACACATCGTGCAGACTTCTGGATGTTAGAAGAAAACTAATACTGCTCATGAAGGAGACTAAAGGCAGGAAGGTGTCCTTTAAAACTAAACATGTTAATAGGACCTCCCCTATTTATATCATAGTTTATGATATAGCACATGTATTTCAGTAATAGCCTGCTGATTTCAGTGTAGTGGTGAACAGTCGCACAGCTCACGTAGGCGTTATCTGTGATACTCCTTAACTATAATTTATCCAAGTTAACTTCAGTTAACCATTCAGACAGTTCTTTTGCAATGAAAAACATAAACACCCATGCTGCCGGTAGGTTTCCTCAGTGCCAGCTGTTAACATTATAGCTGCTTATGCAGTAACCATGGTAACCACGGACTCTGAGCGGCTGGATCGACGGAGGTCAGACAAAAATTTTACATGTATGATCTTAAAACAGGACACAGCCACTATACGTGCTGGCCTCATATCAAATGTGAAGGCAGACTGAATCTATGTTTGACGTTTGTTTATATCTAATCTTCCTTTTCAAACATTTAAACAGCAGCGAGTCTGCAGCTGAGGGAATACAAACTCAAATTGTCGGAACAGGTTTGCTCGTTTCTTGGATTCATTTGGTGATTTATTAAATGTATAACTGTTATTCTAATCTGCTGCTGAGTCTCTTACACTTTTCTTTATGCTGTATATTTTCACGTCTCTGGAATAGTTGGAAGTTAGATAGTCAGCTGGGAAACTCTGTGTTAACTCATGGAGCTGAGGATATCGTGGATATGCTGACCTCGCTGCGTGGTGTACAGAGCGAGGTCAGCATGATTAATATTCACAATAAAAATATTAGCCGAACATCATGAAGTCTGTATGTGTTTCATAGTGTCGAACAACCTTTGTACAGTTAAAGCCAGCAGTTACTACATGACGGAAACACCAACGTTATCTCTTTTATGCGTTTATACACAGGTCACGCTGATTACTGAACAAAAACCCAAAGATCAGATGTTAAACAGATTTATTTGCTCTCTCTCCTCCTTAAACATGTTTTTAATGTTAGTTATAATTCAGAATTGGCGACTGAAACACGTAGGACACATAAGAACATCAGGAAATAAAACACCGATAAATATAACCTCAGTAAAAGAAGTCAGCGGGGGTTACTACAGCTGTGTACCGGGGCCTTCGCTTTGTCGGTGGGATTGCTTGCGAGGCGAGCGGGTCTATCCCACGCTTTGCCGTGAGACTGGGCAGACATCTCCGAAATCATCAAAGCACTTTTGCAAAGAGGCTGTATCTTGACAAACCGACCAGACACATGAAGATTAAACCACTACATTCTTGGCTAAAAAAAATATTAAAACGGTATTTGGTGACACACAAACAGGGTTTTTCAAAGTTCAGTTCTGTTAGCTTCCACATGCCGGTTGTTGTGTGCTAGAAACAATGGCCACCAGGCCAAAGCAATGGTTTTGACTCGATCAGCGTTAACCCCGCCCCCTGAGTTTGATGGGTGAGGCTGACAGATAAAATTATTTCATGATGAGAGCCAGGAGCCAGGACTGCCAAAATGAAATAAATAAATATATCATTAAATAATTAATTAAATGTGTCAATAATTAATTAAATGTGTCAATAATTAATTAAAATGTGAAATACATAAATAATTAATTAAATGTGTCAATAATTAATTAATTAAATGTGTCATAACTATTTATTTAATTAATTACTTTCAATTTTAATTAATTATTGCCACATTTAATTAATTATTTAATGGTGTATTTAATTAATTCATTATGGCAGTCCTGGCACTCCATATTTTTCACGTCCACCTGATAAGTAAGCGAGTAGGAAAGTGTCTCTAAGGAGGTGTGAAGCCTGGGTACTTTCCAGCAGAAGAAAAATGTATTCAACAATAAATAATTGCTAAGGGAAATACATAACCTAAGTGGAACTACAATAAAGACTACTCCTCTAACACAGGAGATAATGGGACACATTACTGTGTATATTCACACATGAACAAAAATGGAGTCTCCACATTTTTCGCTTTCTTATGGGCTTTGTGGTCCCATTCCTGGTCATATTTGTGTATTATGTGGCCATAGGCATACATTCAATGCACATGTCAAAAACAAGAAAACAAGGATCTCACCGAATCATTTCACTCCATCACTCCCTTCATTTTTGCATTCTTCATCTGCTGGTTGCCCTTCCATTTTGGAGTTTTATAGAGATAAAACCCTTTGTGGTTTTGCTTCAGCTTAAAGTTGTGATTATTGATTTACTGATTAAAACAACCAATGTTACATGAAATGTGTTTTTTAAGGGTTTTCAAGATTACATTTGGTAAGATTTCTATTTATGTACATAACTTTTTCATCTTCGAGCTTGTTAAACCATGTTTATTAGTATCTGCATCTATTACACTGTCAGAGACTCAACATTTTTTGATCTCTATGTATTTTTAACCTGTGAATAAAAACATGCCGATCAAATGCTTTTGCGTGTCTTCATGACAAACCTGACGTACACACTGCTTCACCGCTGATCTAACAGGATGTCACAGTGTTCTATCCACAGGTTTCTGTAAGAGCGTACGTAGGCTGCCATGACAGACCACTACTTCCGTTGTCCGGTTTTATACTTCCGGTTACTCAAAGCGAGACCCAGCGTTCAGTCGTTGCTAACAACAAAATCAGTTACTTTGTGCGGTAATAAGTGGCTTTACCTGTTCGAAGATGAGCTCGGGTTCAACGTGTGCTGTCGTCGGCTGCCACAATAATTCAAGAAAACTGAAAAACGCATTAGAAACATTTTGCCTTGAGCATCAACAACTTAGAAAGGCCTGTCCGTGCCCACCGCCCTACGCACTGCACTCTATGCCGCGGAAGGAGGATCGGAAACTAGCGTGGCGGGCAGCTTTAAGACTCAAACACCCTCCAAAGAGAGTTTATGTTTGCTCCTTTCATTTTATCGATAAAAAGCCCACAGAGCTACACCCCGACCCGGAGCTTTATCTGGGCTATGACCGACCCCCACCGAAGAAAAGAAGAAAGCTCACTCGGACCACTTTGAGTGTGACAGCTTCCAGTAATACGAACAAAAACACAGAATCTGTACCCGGTAAGTGAAAGTGTAAATGTGGTTTGCCACCATTTCGCATTTTAATCACGCAATTCTTTACTTTTACTAAATAATAGCCTATGGTGAATGGCGTTAGTATCAGCACTAGCTGGTTATTAGTAGAGATGGACCGATCCGATATTACGTATCGGTATCGGTCCGATACTGACCTAAATTACTGGATCGGATATCGGAGAAAAATAAAAAATGTAATCCGATCCATTAAATATCACGAAAGCACCTCACAAAACTTGCAACACGCCGTAACTCACCTCAGAACGTTAGCACGTCGGAGCAGTATGCATCACGTGATAGAGCGGCTGTGGCATGCGGGACCTGTCGGTGGTCTGGATAGCATTTGGAGCTTCGCTAGCAACCCGGCATTTCATCTCCGACAAAGTTATCCCGAGAGAAGTAAAGCAAGTGTGTAAGTCCATCTCTGAATGTTTGTAAAGCATTCCTGCGTTAAGCTTAACAAGCGATATATGGAGCGACTGCCTCTCCTGCTGCTACTTCAATCATGAAACTGCTTAACGATCAGCTGATCGGCTTTTCTGTCGCGAGTCCGTGTCTCTAGTTTGCTTTTGGCCCACTTTGCACCAGAAAGAGGAAACCAGCGGCTGAACAGCAGCAGCACGTTTAAGCTTGATAAGCTGTTGTTAGAATGTATTTAATATTAATTTCTACACCAGGATCTTTTTCTACGTAGCTGACAGCTGGTAACTGTGCAGGGGCGGATCTAGCAAAGTTTAGCCAGGGGGGCCGATAGGGCATTAACAGGGAAAAGGGGGCACAAAGACATACTTTTCTTTCTTATTCTCATTTAAAATGTCTAGTGTAACCGACCCAGAGTTTGGGCCGGTAAAACAGATTAAATGTTCCTGCAAAACAGGGAAATGATGAGACAGAGACGACTGGTGAAGTTTCTCTTTGCCTCGCTTCTGCCATATTTATTTATACAATCACATGTATTCGGTTATTCTCTCTGAATGACAATTCAAAACAATATGAAATGCATGTTCAAATACATTTTTACCTCTCTTTAACTTTTAACCCAAATACCTATGTATTCTGATTGTCTTAACCAACATACCAGTGCTTGGTCTTAAATCAATTTAGCTTAGTGGCTCACAAATACATGAAAGAGTCATGTGTATGTCGACAGGCTTAGCTTTAGCTTTCACATTCTCAAAATCACTTTTCAGAACCAGTAAACAGTCGTTTTCCACTGCCAACAGCAGATTAACATTCATATTCACAATATCAGGACACAACAAGGAGCTTATTCAGCTAAACGACCCGAAATAAGTGAAGAAAGGAAACCAAAATGGCGCCCGCGGCTGGCTGGGCTTTGGCATTTTTTCAGTCCTTCTACTTCATAAAACGTAACCAATAACAGCGTTTACCCGCTGATTTATACCCCCACATTTAGCTATGTTTCTTATCAATATTTTACAACCGTTTTACTATAGTTTTACCGGTTACAAACCTGCAAAACAGGGAAATGATGAGACAGAGACGACTGGTGAAGTTTCTCTTTGCCTCGCTTCTGCCATATTGGAGAGGAGGACCTATGACCTCGCTATTCTGTCTCACTGAACAATGCGCCACCCGGAGGCTGGGGGGTGCAACTACCTCATTACACATGGTTCACTTCGGTGACAAGTCTCTCTTTCTTTTAACAAGTACTACTCCTGATGTGACCACACATTAGTGTGTCACACGCTCCCTGACAAATGGAAATGGCTCCTGACATTCAAAAATACAAACATTTTCAAAAGTAATACAGTCAAATACTCAACATGGCATATGTGCAGGGTAAGTATATGGCCCAACTGGATAAGGCACACAAGATGCAAACCCTGGGCTAAATGGTACAAAAGGTGTTAGTGTCCATGGCTGGTATGGAAAGAATGGCGCAGCTAGTGCAGATACTATGGCCTGTGGCTGTAGAGCCGGTTCTCCCAGTGACTCATAAGTAAACACTTGTCTAGGTCTCCTTTCTCGGGCTGACCTTCTTAACTCAGTCTGTGGGTCACCTGCTGGTATCTGTGGTAGCGCTTGGCCAGGTAAAGTGGACCTTTCACATCCTTCTTCCAGACAATTTGGCTGTGCCTGTACCTCAGGGACAGGGGGCATCTGACTGTCTATTCCTGTCTGTTCATGTTCGCTGGAGGTTCTTTCTCTTTCACTGTCTCTAGTTGGTAACTGGAAGCGGTTCCTGTGGTCCTCAGGGCTTTGGCTTGTTGGGGGTACGCCAGATTGACTATAATGGATGTCTCTTTCAACATGTCTAGCCTCTCTGGGGAACCTAAACCAGTACCCTCCTGCATCCTCATCAGATTCTGAGTCACTAGAATCGCTTTTCTGTCTGTTTTGTTCACTTAACTCCGCTTCTCTCTGTCTAATCGGTTTCTTAGGTGCCTGCTCAGATCTCGGAGGCGGAGCCTCAACTGGGAGGTCGTTAACCAGTAATAGGAGGTTACGGTGTAGGACCCTGGTTTTACTTCCATCACTGCCCTCCGAATAGACTGCATAAACTGGATTATCACCTATTTGCCCTTTAACCAAATAAATGGTTTTCTCCCAGTAAGATCGCAGCTTCCCTGGTCCCCCACGTTCACTGCAGTTCCTTACGAGGACCCTATCACCAGGCTGTAACACTACACCCCTCAGCTTTTTATCATAGAAAGACTTGTTTTTGATACTAGACAACCTACTTTTTTCACTGGCTATCCTGTACGCTTCTGTCATTCTTTTCGCCCACCTGTCTGTGTAGCTTTTGTGTGACATTATCTGCTTCTCCCCAACTAGACCCAATAAAATGTCTACAGGAAGGCGCGGGTGATGCCCAAACAGTAGAAAATGGGGGGAAAAACCTGTGGATTCATGGCGCGTACAGTTGTAAGCGTGAACTATGTGTGGCAAATGATCCTTCCAATTCCCCTTTTCTTTTTCACCTAGCGTTCTTAACATTTGTAAAAGTGTCCTGTTAAACCTCTCGGCAGGATTACCTTGAGGATGATATGGGGATGTTCTCGAGTGTCCAGTACCTGATTTCTCCCTCAGTGTCTTGAAAAGTTCATTTTCAAACTCGCGCCCTTGGTCGTGGTGAAGTCGTGCTGGGTACCCAAAGCGCGGAATGAACTCTCCAAAGATTCGCTCAGCTGCTGTCTTCCCAGACTTGTTTTTGGTGGGGTACGCCTGGGCAAACCTGGTGAAGTGGTCCACGACGACAAGAATGTATTCATATCCCCCCCGGCTGGGCTCCAGGTGGAGATAGTCGATGCAGACCAGGTCCAAAGGCGAGGTGGATGTGATGGTGCCCATTGGAGCACGTACTTGGGTTGTTGGCTTCTTGCTAATGATACATCGGCACTTCCTGGTAACATAGCTTTCTATGTCCCGTTTCATGTACGGCCAGTAGAACCTCTCTCTCACCAGTGCCAGTACTCTCTCTGTGCCGATATGTCCCATGTTATCATGCAGGTGCTTCAACACCGTCTCTTTGTACTTTGCAGGGAGGATTAGTTGTTGCCTTTCACCTGTCTGTCTATACATCAGTCCGTTTTTGAAATGTAATTTGTCCCACTCCTGCAACATTTTCCTCGTTGTTTTAGTCACTGTGTTTCTGATGTCATTTGTTAAGACTGTCATTTTCTCCTTTAGCCTCATTTCTCCAACCGTTTTGTCTTCTCTTTGTGCTTGAGCTAGCTCATCTTGGTCGATTGCAGGGAAAACTGGATGTGGCTCCCGGGCTGCATTTTCAGCGATAGTTAGGGCAGCAATCCATGCAACATCACTTTCTCGAGCTGCTCTAGCTCCACCCCAGGCTGCTTGGACCACCTCAGGTGATAACTCTTCAGTGCACTCACCCACATACATGTCAATGTTAAGAGGGAGACGGGACAATGTGTCAGCATCAACATTGGCCCGGCCAGGCCTGTATTTGATCTCAAAGTGAAAGTCTGACAGTTCCCCGACCCAGCGATGGCCCACGGCATTAAGCTTGGCAGTACTCATAACGTAGGTCAATGGATTATTATCTGTATAGACGGTAAAGTGTGGAGCATAGTACAGATAGTCTCTAAAACGCTCACACACTGCCCATTTAAGTGCCAGAAATTCTAGCTTGCCGCTATGGAGACAATAATTCTTTTCTGCTGGTGACAATGTCCTGGACCCATACGCTATTACCCGTAATTTTCCATCCTGGCGCTGGTAAAGAACAGCACCGAGGCCCTGTTCTGAGGCATCTGTGTGGAGGCAGAACGGTGAGTTAAAATCTGGGTAGGCCAAAACTGGGGGACTCGTAAGCATGGTAATTAGCTGTTCAAGTACATGCTGGTGTCCACTAGTCCATTCAACGGGGGCCTTGGATGACAACTGGGGACCTTTAGTCTTCAGTTGGCGCGATGGGAAGGTTGGCATGTCCGGTTTTACTTTTAACAGTTCATAGATAGGTTTTGCAATCCTCGAAAAGTCTTGGACGTAGCTTCTGTAGTAGCTTAAGAAGCCAAGTAGACGCCTTATATCACCAACTGTTTGAGGTGTCTTAGTTTTTAGGGATTCTACGGCCTCTAAGTCTTTTGGATCAATCCTTACCCCTTCTGCAGATACAAGGCGGCCAACATACCTCACTTCTTTGCGAAACAGTTCGCATTTTTCGGGTCTTAGTTTTACTCCGTGCCTCTGGAGTGCTCTTAAAACTTGTCTCACACCCTCAACATGCTCTTCAAATGTTGGTGCATAGCATAAGATGTCGTCCAGGTATGGGATACAACAATTGTCCCTGAGCGAATCTAACATCTCCTCCATGCTTCTTTGAAAAGCCGCAGGTGCATTGGAGAGGCCGAAGGGTATTCGTACCCACTCATAAAGGCCCCAGGGGGTGACGAAGGCTGTGAGGTGACGTGAGCCCTCCGCCATGAAGCCCTGGTGGTACGCCTTTCCCTGATCAAGGATACTGAACCATGAATGCCCCCCCAGAGTGTCGGTCAGGTCTTGGATCCGAGGAAGAGGGTGTTTATCCGGAATGGTCTTCTGATTCAGCAGACGGTAGTCTATACAAAGGCATAACGAGCCGTCTTTTTTTCGGACACAGACGACTGGAGCAGCATACGGTGACCTGGATTTAACAATCCACCCCTTGGCCAGGAGGTCCTGAATGTACTCCTTCACTTCGGAGAACAAAGGCTTTGGGACAGAGGAATAGGCCCTCTGCACTGGGATGTCATCTTTGAGGTTGAGTGACATGTGCAAACTAGGAATACAACCAATGTCATGAGCATCTTTAGCGAAAGCGCCTGACTCCTCCCATAACATCTTTTCCACAATGTCTTGCTGCTGTTTCTCAAGATGGCCTAGATCTACTGGTGGCTGCCACAAAGTTCTAGGGGAACCTGTCTCTGCCTGACAAACAGTAGTTGCCTCTACTTTAGCGTCGTTTTCAATGGGTGAATCTGTCTCTATCACCTTCTTAATTGCCTGGACGCTACCAATAGCAGTCTTTCTTGTTAGAACAATGTCATGTCTAGTGTGGTTTTCTACAGGCACAGCTACATAAGGTAGTTTGCCGGGCTGGATCTCTAAGAGTCCCTCTCCTAATCCTAACTGCTGCAACTGGACAGAACTCTCTTCAGGCTCAAACAAGACTAAACGTTCACTTGGGTCAAGCTGTGGTGGGACTTTACACTTTACCCAGGTTGTGCTGCCAGCAGGAATTACTGTGTCTCTGTAACCCACCCTCAAGCGCCCCTGAGCTGTGTTCTCCTGATGTGTCTGGATGAAATGTACCATTCCCTGTGCTTCATCGACTGGAATAGACAGTGCACCCCCAAGTAGCTTAGCTAAGTTAGAAGCAGCCTGTGCTGGGCTTCCCTGAATTAACACTTCCACCACATTGAACCCTATGAGTGGTGTGTCTAAGGGCACTGAGCTAATTAGAAACGGCACGTTCATGGAAAGCTCTGGGTCTTCATTGCCTGGCAAATTTACAGTTAATATTACCCACCCATCAAATGGAAGAGATTCCCCATTAACTGCATAAATCTTTGGCACTTTCCCATAGTCAGTTAACTCTATGAGCTCTGCTATCGGACGAACATTGACATCTGGAATGTATTTATTTTTCCAAGCTCGGTCTATCAAGCTAACCTGAGCCCCTGTATCTACAAGAGCGGTCACAGTTAACCCATTAAGAAGGCATTTTGTTGTTGCTTTTTTTCCTATTAGTCTTACTATTGGCTCTCTGTTGCTTACAGCGGTTTTTAGTGGCTCATTTTTGCTCTTCTTGGATTTCTGTCTCTTGAGTTTAGCTTGGTGCACTTTGGTGTTGTCACATGATTCAGTCTCTGTGTCAAGGTGGGACTCCGATGTTGTCCCGGTCACAGCTGGTCCCTCCGCAGCAACCGGCCCTCGTTTCCCGGCTGCTTTGGACGTTTGAGGCAGCCAATTGCTCTGTGGCCCTCTTCGCCGCATGAGAAGCAGTGGTTACAATTTTTAGAGCCCACCTGTGAACATGTAGAACATGCATAAAGTCTCTCAGTCTTTGTTGCAGCTGGTCTAGCTGTACTGCTAGAAGACTCTTTCTTCATTTTTTCTGCGAGTGAATCTACTACTCTAGTGAGTGCATCAATCTTCTCTTCCAGTTGCTTTACTGTGTCGGCTGTTGACTTTTGATCTGCAACCTCTCTCTTTGTTAGTTTGACTTTCCCCTCATCCACATGGGCAACATGAGCACTGAACTGTTTTGCTCGGGGTGTGGAACCTAATCTCCGGTGACGCTCAGATTCTTCACTGGTCACTTTCATTGCATGTTTCAGAATCATCTCATCTGTCACTGACTGGTTCGCCAGCAAGGGCTTCAGCTCTCTTCTAATATCATTGTCCTTATGTCCGATCCCCTGATAAACTGTGTGCAAGAAGACACCTTGAACTGTTTCTGGGGTATATTTAATCTCAGAATCAGTCTTTTTGGACTCAAAAAGAACTCTTTGTTTTAGGCCAATTATGCGGTAGAGAAATTGTTGTGTTGTTTCATTTTCTCTCTGTTTGGCACAAATCAGTTCCTGGAACAGCTCTGTACTACTCCTTTCTCCAAGATGGGACTGCAGGAATCCTTTTAACCCGGCAACTGTCATGTCATCTTTATTAACTAACATGTCCTTGAAACTGCCTGGTTTAATTATTTTTAACACCCCTCTAACAATCTCAGATTCTGTAAAATTCTCTTTTAGACCCTCCTCTATCTGCCTACACACACTGTTGTAGCTGATGTCTGACATGTGATCTCCTACTTGGCCTCCCTGAACCTTGAACTCACGTCTCGGAAGATAAGGTAGGTCTTTGAGGGAAACTACAGGGCCTGGGGGAGGTCTAACATTACTTTGTGAGGTGAGTTGTTCTTGAGCTTGCTGTAGTGCAGGAGTTTTTACTAAACCTTGCAATGTCCTACCAACCTTCTCATAGTCCGAAATCATTTTAAGGAGTTCTTCTTGTGGGATGTTAAGGCTAGAGTTAGACTGATCCATGTTTACTTGAGCTGCATTGAACTGGCTGGGCTCTGAGGTAGGGTGGGGTGCACGCTCTGGCGTCCGTGTTTCCACATCTGTCTCCACGGCACTGGTCTGGTTGTCGGTAGGATTCAGAAGTTCATCTACCATGTCCTTTAGCGCTAACAATTCCCCCATCCCACTGTCCTCAGCTTCTAACATTGCCTTGCTGTAGATGAAGGAGTTGATGTACTCGAAGCTTCCTTCTGCATCATCACTTGACAGCTCTGACAGATCCTTGCCTGGTACTGGACCCACCTTTGCAGCAATCTCAAAAAGCTGATCCGGCATCAGCGCGAAAAGGCCCTTCCTGATGTCCCACACCAGGCTCTTCCTTACGCCGTCAGCCATGATGTCCTCCTCGTTGCTCTGCGATGGGTAGTTCTAAACTGGATCTTCCCTCTGTAGTGGATAGCAGCTCCTCCGCTTTACACCAACTCTCCTTGGACCATCAGCTCCGCAGCAGGTCTTATGGATGTGTGAGGATCAGCTCCATTGATGATGTGGAACCAATCCCCGTACGGGCCACCAAGAATCTGTAACCGACCCAGAGTTTGGGCCGGTAAAACAGATTAAATGTTCCTGCAAAACAGGGAAATGATGAGACAGAGACGACTGGTGAAGTTTCTCTTTGCCTCGCTTCTGCCATATTTATTTATACAATCACATGTATTCGGTTATTCTCTCTGAATGACAATTCAAAACAATATGAAATGCATGTTCAAATACATTTTTACCTCTCTTTAACTTTTAACCCAAATACCTATGTATTCTGATTGTCTTAACCAACATACCAGTGCTTGGTCTTAAATCAATTTAGCTTAGTGGCTCACAAATACATGAAAGAGTCATGTGTATGTCGACAGGCTTAGCTTTAGCTTTCACATTCTCAAAATCACTTTTCAGAACCAGTAAACAGTCGTTTTCCACTGCCAACAGCAGATTAACATTCATATTCACAATATCAGGACACAACAAGGAGCTTATTCAGCTAAACGACCCGAAATAAGTGAAGAAAGGAAACCAAAATGGCGCCCGCGGCTGGCTGGGCTTTGGCATTTTTTCAGTCCTTCTACTTCATAAAACGTAACCAATAACAGCGTTTACCCGCTGATTTATACCCCCACATTTAGCTATGTTTCTTATCAATATTTTACAACCGTTTTACTATAGTTTTACCGGTTACAAACCTGCAAAACAGGGAAATGATGAGACAGAGACGACTGGTGAAGTTTCTCTTTGCCTCGCTTCTGCCATATTGGAGAGGAGGACCTATGACCTCGCTATTCTGTCTCACTGAACAATGCGCCACCCGGAGGCTGGGGGGTGCAACTACCTCATTACACATGGTTCACTTCGGTGACAAGTCTCTCTTTCTTTTAACAAGTACTACTCCTGATGTGACCACACATTAGTGTGTCACACTAGCTTTTAATAAATAATTATCTGACACCCAAAGTTTTAATTTGATGCAAAATGAATAGAAGTCCATTACTGTATATAGTAACTATTAAGTCTAATATATATACCCTAGTAAGCTATAGTACTTTTTCCTTTGGGAAGGTACCATCTGTGCAGTCTGCAATTCTGTTGAAGAAAGATGTTGAATCTATTTAATATTTCTTGAAAAATAATTGATTTCTGTGCATTTTTTTTCACACTGCATCAAATTAAGGTTGATTACGTCGATTAAGCATCATGAGGTGGAGCGTGAGGGGTGGTTCCCTATTTTTTATTTATTTATTTTTGTTGTTGCTGGGAGTTGGAACCCTATTAGTTAGGTTGCTTAATATTTATGCTAAGTACTCTTTAAAATACCAGAATAGGGAGGATGGTGTAGGTTTAAGTTTATTAGATTGATCAGTATTGCTGAACTATGAAATTTTTTTTTTGCATACAGGTATAACAGAATAGCTTTAGTGTAGTTGTTGTTTTAAACTTGAGTATGAACTTATACAAAATGCAGCAAGATATTTAAAAAACAGTTTTGTTGATTAAAAAACACCATATCGGATTCATATCGGTATCGGCAGATATCCAAATTTATGATATCGGTATTGGTATCGGACATAAAAAAGTGGTATCGTGCCATCTCTAGTTATTAGCAGCAAAGTCTCAATTTTAACGAAAGTTTATAATAATAATAATAATGCCAAAAGATTAGCTCCAAGGGCTGTAAAAGTCTTAGGTTTGTGTTTATAAAGAACATGTTTTTTCAAGTCGAGAAAACTCAAGTAAAAACGTTAAAGGCAACCTTTGCAAAAATACCAACAGTTGTGACTTTTTTTAGAATGTAAAATAAAATCTAATCACAGTAATTGAATAAAATTGTGACAAATTTTTAGGGGACTTAGGAACATTTTATGTTGACATTTATGATTTTGCATTTGTGTGAAAAAATGTAGAATGAGAAATTTCATATTTTATAAAAATATAATAAGCTAAGTGACACTTTACAGTTTCTCTTATGCTAACAGTTTGACTGTACATCTGATCATATTTTTGTCTTATTCAGACTCCACAGTGTTACGTTCAGTGGAATTAGACCAGGCCAGCATCTCCACACAACCCCCTGAGCCACATCTGCACTCAGTCCACACACAGTGGGAGGATCCTTCGCAACAAGACCATCAATACTGCAATAGGTCTCGCAGAAAAGATGTGCAGGATAAGATGACTCAGTGTGATGAAGTTGCATATTTCATTCTTCAAAATGATGCAGACGCTTTGCTGTACACTGGGATAGCCTTAGAAACATTTAACACACTTGTGTCGACACTGGAAGGATATGACAACAATGAATTTACAATGCCTGTCCGAGATCAAGTCCTCATGACACTTATGAAATTAAAGAGTAACCGTGTAATAGGTGACCTAAGCCGCCAGCTTCATATATCACAAAGCATGGCCAGCAAGATCATCACACACTGGTTAGACAAGCTGGAGGAAGTTCTCCGACCATTAATTCCATGGCTGCCAAAAGAAACTATTCAAGCAACTATGCCTGAAGCCTTCAAGAAGAACTTTCCAAATACTACATGCATTATAGACTGCAGTGAGACCCTTTTACAGAAACCCAGAAATCTGGGCTCAAGAGGGGAATCATACAGCCATTATTATTCACACAACACAGTCAAATATTTGGTTGCTGTTGCACCATGTGGACTAATCATGTTTGTGTCTGCGGCATATGGCGGCCGATGTAGTGACAAATTTATCACAATGGACTCTGGAATATTAACATATCTATAACCTGGTGATGAAGTCATGGCAGATAGAGGTTTTACAATTAAAGACTTACTCTTTGAGAGAAAAGTTAGATTAGTAATACCCGCTTTCACAAAAAAACGTAGACAGCTAACTGGGGAACAGGTAACATACACACGTCGGATTGCAAATGTAAGAATCCATGTTGAAAGAGCAATCAGACGCTTGAAAGTCTACAAAATACTTTCACAAATTGTTCCTATAAGCATGGCTCCTAAAGTAGACAAGATACTGAGAATATGTGCTGCTCTAGTGAACTTAAGAGAGGATCTCATTCGTGATACACAATAATTGTGTATGTTATGAACAATTGTGGACTCGGGGATATTAAGATGGTTACTCAGGACATAATGTAATTATGTAAATGTAGTGTAATGTAATTATTTTAAAATTTGATGTACATATATGTAGAGAGTAAATAATTCCAGGTCTCACGTTTTTATCTTGTGTTCTAGAAGAAAGGTTATGTGATACAGTGTGTGTGTGTGCATATGCGTGTATATATATATAAATAAAACAATTGCAATCAATCAATTGAACAATTATTACTTTTTTATTCAACCACAATGTGATAAATTTCTTAAATGAAAAAAAAAAATGTTTTTCTCAAATCTACAATAATTAGTTGTGCATTCTTGACATTTTTTTGTGTTGGAAGATTACAGAAATACAGAACTATTCACAACATTTAATGTTGTCAGTTTGTCATTCATTTCCCACCATATGTTACAACTACGTACATTTTAGTTGTATTGAAATATTTAACAGATTTCATATTGAATGTCTCCTTTCATTCACAAGACAGAGACCAAACTCTGCAGACATGTTGGTGTCTGACTGTCCCATTTATAGTTGTAACATGTATTAAACCTTGCCCATTATCTTCAAGTATCTCTCATTTAACTGAAACCGTCCTGCTGCATACTCCTCTACAAGTCGAGGTAAGAAATATGAGAAGTAAAACCCTCTCAAGTGTTTTACTTGTTCCTTTACAAATGCTTCATCATATTGCACTGTAAATGAAACATGCTCAGTAGGTGTCCAGATCACAAGTGTGGCAGTCTTGAGCCCTGTGCAAAACATTGTAAGTTGCACTTGCATGTAATAGCCTCTGCTGCCAGTTTTCTGCAGCTGCAGTTCCTCATCTACCAGTTTGATATCGCTGCATTTCTGGGTAAGCTGCTCTGTGAGTGAAGGATAAGTCTGCACAGGACATTTTATTTCTAGAAGCACATCTGAGTCAATGACCCCGTCAGGACTCGCAGAGAGCCATGGCTCCTGGATGCTGATAACACTACCCATGTGAAGGATGTTCATAATAATAATAATGGATTGGATTTATATAGCACTTTTCAAGGCACCCAAAGCGCTTTACAATACCACTATTCATTTACTCTCACATTCATACACTGGTGGAGGCAAGCTACAGTTGTAGCCACAGCTGCCCTGGGGCAGACTGACAGAAGCGAGGCTGCCATATCGCGCCATCGCCCCCTCTGGCCAACACCAGTAGGCAAGTAGGGTAAAGTGTCTTGCCCAGGGACACAACGACCAGGACAGAGAGCCCAGGGATCAAACCGGTGACCTTCCGGTTACAGATGCGATTCCCAACCCCCTGAGCCGACTGGCTCATACCCTGTTCTTTCAGCTGAAGACAAGCTCTAACTTCATTTTCTTTACCATAGTTTGTTTCATAATTAAGGGAAGGGTACATGTGCTCAGATAAAAATTTGTCATTTTTTGTGGTGGCACGTACTGGAACTTTTTTAGCAGAGCTTGCTGTAAGTCTGATTTTCCTGCAGTTGTGCCACAAATCAGATGCACTTTGCTCTTTTGTTTCTTCTTGTAATTGTTCTGCTTGCTCTTCAGAAACTTGAATGTATGCCTGGTAGAATGCCCTGCATGGATTACAGCTTAGTTTGTAACTGTGTGCTTGGTGTGGCTGAAAAAATTGCTCATCAACTTTACTGTTGCGGTGAGGACCTGCAGATGGCGAGGCATTGTAACACTTTCCAATCAATGTATTCTTGAGGAGGAAAAGTGGCTTCACTGGTGCTTTGCTAACACTGTCAATAAAGTCTTGATGTGTAAGGTGATATGGTGTGTTAGGGAAAGATTGTGTCACTGCAGTCCGGGAGTTCACATCGTACTGCTGCTCTGCCCTGTGATGTCTGAAGTTTATCTGGCTTAGACGGTTAGGTTCAAGGTTCTTTGCTGTCCCTGCATTCCACCTGCGCTGCTCGTCTGTACACGCAAGCCCTGTCTTTCCACTGATCGCAGCATTCTGCACCTGTAACAAACATTAATATTTTTTTCTCACTGTCAATACTCAAGATTTAACATAATGAGGAAGTTTACACTAACAAAAGCAGTACACGGTCGGTGTCCTGCATGTTATAGATATGACCCTGGGTCAATACACCTGAATCATATCCAAAACAGATATAAACACTGGCAAAGTCACCCATATTATCCATTTCATATTAATAGTCAGTTACTTTTTGATGCAGAAATATACATCCACAGTCTAATTTTTTTCAAAGTAGTGTGTGTGTACAAATATACATATATATAAACAAACATGTATTATACTACCCTGTGTCACTTCTTATAACTATAGTTTTTCTTGTCTTGTAAATTTGACCTTAATGTGCAGTCTTTTATTTTTTTAATATTTTATCTTCATGTGATTGTACAGCATACAGCCCACACAAAGTTAACGAGTGGCTTTCACATGTAAACAGTGCTCCACGTAATACTTGGCTAGATGGCAGTAGCGTGACTCCTTAATCACAGCCTTTGACCAGTCCAGTGTTTCTGTTTCAGTGATTTAAACATTGTGATATCCAGATAAGTGATATACCTTCCACAGAATAGCAGCCGCATGACTACATGATCTCCCTAATCCGGCGATACAGGAACAGCCGACTGTCTCCACTACTCCACTTTCTCTTAGCATTACCCATGCTAAGTGTTTCGCTTGATTAATACTCTGGCTCGGCTCTACAGCTGCTTTAAGAAAAATAAAGTCGCCTTGTTTGTTGAGCAGTACTTTATCAATTTTGTTGCTGTGCAGGTAATTATACGCCTCGGTGCTCTTGTAATTACGTAATTCCTCGCCATCAACGCCTTCGGAAAATACAAGGTAATTAATAATGTCGATGTAGCTAACATCGGGCCATAGTTTCATGTCATCTACCCACTCCGTGAGAAGTGACGGGTGAGGCACTGCAACTGAACTGTCCTCGCTGCTTTTTAAAACATCTCTACTGTGTATCCACCTTCGATGTGTTGCCATTTACTCCAGGTAAAAGAAACTGCAGTGAGAGAAATCTTTATCAACAGTGAAGGTGTAACCCCGCAACTGTCAACAACAGCGCAAGCGGAAGTAAAAAAAAACGGCTTCCGCTATGAATCGGGGTAATGGCGCGAAATCAGAAATACTGTGGATATCTGACTTGGAACACACTAAGTAAATCAGACTACACACAAACTACAAAACATCTCTTTTAAAAGCAAATAGGAAAATAGATAACGGAAAAATCTCCTCAGCATATTGAAATGCAGCAAATGAACCACAGAGTCCCTCAGCTAGTTCTAGCTATCTTGCTGCAAACATATACTGTGCATGCCTTTCTAACTCTGGGACTTGTTGTTGTTTCAGTATCACAACAGCCAGCAGAGTACCTACTACACTATTCACCCTATAACTGAAAACTAAAAAGATTTAAATATTTTTTGCTAAAAGCATTTGCCTTTCATGAGGATGATATTAAGAACAGACATAGATAGAAGGACTAACTGCCTCACATGTCCATGCTTTAGGAATCCGAGAACAGAAAGAAAGCATCTTCCTACTGTCAGGGGATGATGTGGAGGAAGGACAGACATCAGAACATAAGATTTTAGGCATTATAATATCTGGAAGGCAAATTATTCAGACGAATTTACACACAAACACAGACATACACACACACACACACACACTCGTCTTGTTTGCTATCCTTGTGGGGATATCCCATTAAAATAATGCTTCCCCTAGCCGCTTACTCTAACCCTAACCATCAAAAATTAATACTAACCCTTACCCCAAACCTAACCAGAACCCAACTGTAACCCTGACACTAAAACCACATTTTGACTGTCAAAAATGCCTTCAACTTCATGAGGACATGGATTTTGGTCCCCACGAGGGCTCTTGGTCCCACCAGTATAGTAAATTTCAGATTTTGGTCCCCATCAAGATAGTAAGAACCCGTACACACAAACACACACACCAGCTTAGAGTTTGATTTCATGTCAGAGCTCAAGTCAAGGCAGCCCACAACAACCAAACAGGTAGTATTGATGGGAATTCCGGCACTAAAAAGAGCTGGCTCTTTCCGCACCCAACCGGCTCTTCAGGTTGTTTTGTTGCTTTAATTTATTTATTATCAACAACAATATAAAATTATGCACAAAGGAAATTACTAATGTAAAAAAAAATGTGGTTTTATTTATACATGTTTATATATAAATATATACGGTGGCCTCCAGAGACAAAGCACGTACAAACGCCAAAACACGCACAAACTCCAAAAAGCACGTACAAGCTCCGAAGCATGTCCAAACTCCAAAACACATTGCTAGCGTTAACTGAACTTCCAAAACAGAGCTACCTAGATCACTTAAATTACACAATTGTTTGTGTATTTATACACAAGCACTCATATATATTCAGATAACTTTTAAAAAAAGAGTTCATTTACCTGTTACTCCCACACACCAAATCCGGTCGTTGGTACTTCCTGGCTTGTGTAGCCACTAGGTAGCAAAAGCTCAACACTGTCCCTAGCATCCTTGAGCACTTCTGTCGTGTTTTGGAGTTTCTACGTGTTTTGGAGTTTCTACGTGTTTTGGAGGTTTCACATGCTTCGAAGTTTGTACGTGTTTTGGAGTTTGTACATGCTTTGTCTCTAGGGGCCACCGTAAATATACTTTTGTTTATTCACTCCACATAAAATGTAATAAATAAATCATATAATACAAAGACCAACTATTTACATTTCAACTTTTAAGTATTTAAATTTTCAGCGTTTTCTTTTTAAACAAATTTAAAGTGAAACAACAGAAAACACTGCAAACCACAACACAATTAAATATAAATTAAAACGTGCAAAACAAAAAGAAGATGTACATTCTCTGTCATATGGGCCTGCATGAGTAAACTTTCTGAATCCTCTATCATCGGCAACTGAAAATAGTTGTGCATGATTACTATACCTTTCTAATGTGACGTTGTTGTCCCCAGCTCTCATTCTTTGTCTTTCCCTCCCGCTCTCTTCCTGTGCTACTGCGAGTGTAACTACCGCCCCTCCCCCCTCTGCCCATAGCAAGCACAAGGCTCGCATGCGGAGTGAAGCGGGAAAAAAGTGCACGAGAGAGGGTGAGAGAAAGAAAAAACATGTCGTTCACTTCAAAGAGTCGGCTCTAACAGCCGTTTTGTTCGCAATCGACACATCACTAACAGGTAGTCCTCTGATTACATGCAACAGAAAACAGGTTACCCGGTTTTACAAAATAAAAAAAAATAAAAAATCTGCACGACCCAGAGGGAGATGGTTATTTCTGAAGGTACCATTAAAACTGGTAACATTTTTCAATGAGAACTTTCCTAATCAGAATGTAACAAGGCTGCAAATCATTGATCTCTATGTCATTTTAGTAACTCTCCTGTCTTGATATGATCGGCCCTACAATTCAGAACCAATTCAGATCAGGGGCTGCTAGGCTTGATCTCTTTATGTTCTCAGCAAGCCCGCGCTACCTTCAACTTAATGCATTTTTGACACTTATATACACCATCAGTGTAATTTTTTTTAAAACCATAAACATATGTTTTTGTTTGCTTAAGCCATCTTAAGCCTTAAGTTAACCATGAGCCTTAACTTGCACAAAATGGCAGATGTAACAATGATACAAATTACTAAGCTGGTTTTTATTATGGTCTTTGGGTCCAGTGTTTTGAGTTTCGTCTGATTTCATCATTTCCTCGTTTGTTTCTTTATATTTATATTCCCAGATTTCGGTTTCCTATCCATCCTGTATTGTCCCTATGAATTCTTGTCTCCCTTATGTTCCCGTGTCTGGTCTGTTGCCATTTTTGTGTTGTATATAATATCCCTTTGTATCAAGTTAGTTGTAATTTCTCTGTGGTTATCCCTTTGTTCTTGATATCCTCATTTTTCACTCCATGTTTAGTGTTTATAAACTTAAAATAGTATTCCTAGTTTCAGTGATTCTGGGTTATGTACTAGTTTAAGTTGTTTGTATTCTGTCCCTTGTTTTAGTCATCGAGCTTTGCCTCTGTTCCCCAGGTGTTTCTTTTCCCCTCATTATCTTGTGACTATGTATTGTCTGAGTCTCCCTCTGTTCATTGTTTGCTCCTAACAAAGAAAAAAACATGATTATATATTTCCCACCTCTTCATCCATGAGTACTTCCATACAGCATTGATATTTATCAGATGTTTCTGTTTGTATTGACATTTCATTGTAGCAGCCTCACCGTGTGCTGCTGACAAAGCCTCTAAAGAAAGTTAACTGGTAAGCAATTAGTGTTGATTTGTTGTTTTTCATGTATATCTTCTAAGTCAGAGACTGACAAAGAGTCTCTGAGAAGGTGTGGAAGTGGGCACTTTCCAGGAAAAGAAAATGTACATAGACACGAGGGGTGATTCTAGGATCAGAGTTTTGGGGGTGCTGAGCACCCAGAGAGCTGCCCAGCCAGGCAAGGTAAACTTTAGTCGTCATAATGAGACTTCTTCCCCGTCTCTGTCAGTCCCTGCATCCTTAAATGTCTCCAGTTGTCCCGAGTTCCCTCTGACTGTCTCCTTGGTGTATTTAAACCCCTGTTCCTCCCTGTCCTCATCGTCTGTTGTCTTCATCTCCATTATCAGTCATCATAATTGTACCCTCTCTGTGCAAGTCTGCAAATTTCTTTGTTAAATCATGAGATTCTTAAATTCATCAAGTCTCTCTGTGCCTGGGTCCTCGTCACAAAACATGACATCACTGTTTTGTACATTTTAACACAATTGAATCCCCACATTTGTGAAAGAAAAGCAAAACACTTTTTTGAAAAGTTTGTAACAAAACCATCAAATCTGATAAAGGTTATTTAAATGCTGCCAAAGAAGAATGGATTTGAATTTTAAAAAATACACATCCTAACATTAATTACTGCGGGAAAATAATGAATGATGCTCACAGTGAGTAAAAAGTAAACTTCAGTGCATTTTTTGGACAGAGATTCACTTTTAATGTGTATGTATAATATAATACAGATACATAAAAATACACTCCAAAAATAGAAGAGTCCTTGAAATGTACAAAATATTATTACAAAATTAGAAAAATTGAGACACCTTGGCCTCTGGTACAATGTATACAATGTATGAAAAGATCTTTACTGCAGATACTACTATGGCTCTGCAGATTTTTTCTTTTCTTTTATCCTATGTCGCCTCACCTTGAGGTTGGTAAATCTGTCTATCACATTTTGGTGGTCAAGTTTCTCAAGCATTTCTCAACTGACATCACAGCCAGGTGCTGGAGTCTGCTTTGACCCATGGTCCTTCTCAGCCAGGTATGGAGCTGACTCAAGACACTAAAAGACCTTTCACAGCTACAGCTGCTAGCTGGGTTTGTTAGGGCAACCTGAATAACAGTTTTCAGTGTGGGGACGATCTGATTATCCAGAAGATTGTACAATGTTAACATATCTGGGATGGCACCAGCCTCATTCTTGAGCTTCAAAAAGTTTTTGGCAACCGTGACTTCCTCTGACTAAAGCTCAATATGGTAATGCAGTGCCAGGGCTGACAACCCAGTTTGTTTTGCAGATTCTGTACAGCAGCTTTAATATAGGGAGAACACAACTTCCAGATTGTACGAGTAAAATTAGTTTAACAGTTTCTGTTTTGCCTGTGTCCCGAATTCGAAAATGTTGAGCAACAGAACAAACCAACAGAGGCTCAGGAGAGTGCAATCAGACAAGGAGTTTATTAAACACACGCAGGAGGAGAAGTATACAGCACCACACCAGCAAAACGTCTCCTGCTAAGAATACACGTGGAAGTGTTTTATAACATCAGGGTTCACGCCCCTTCTCGCTTCGATTACAGATCAGATACATCGATTTGCAGTAAATGGTACATCTTAAATGGCTAAAAACAGACACCAAAGTTCCCTTTTCTATAACACCTTCCATACATGGCAATAAATTTCAAGCCTACATGGTCCCTGAGGGCTTGTCCTCTTCTTGACGGGTCTTCTGTCATCTGTTACCAAGTAGACTAAAATGCAGTCAGAAGCTAAATGAGTTTCAGGCCTTTGGTCTGGCAGGTTTTTGGATTATATGTGTTTGTAAGCGTGTATGTGTCTATCCTTCTATGCTCCAAGTCACCCACAATATATCGACTGAGACATCGCGCTTATCGAAGCTTGAAACCTTCAATAGACTGAGACTGAGCATCAACTCTGAATAAAGCACAGACATGCAATGTGTGTATAAACTGACTAGGGCTGCACCTGTAAGAAAAAGGTTAATAGCAGTAAGTTTCATAAACATCTTTAAGATAAGATAAGATAACCTTTATTAGTCCCACACGTGGGAAATTTGTTTTGTCACAGCAGGAAGTGGAAAGTGCAAAAGTTATGAGGCAAAAATTAGAATACAATAAGAATAAATACAGTACACAACTGTACAGAATAGAATAAAATAAAATACTATATACAGTAGAATAAAATAAAATAAATATACAATAAGATAAAAATAGAATACAAATACAAATACAAATACTATATACAACTGAGTAAAAATACAACAATGACAGAAAGGTTTTAATGCAATATCAATGCTGTAAGGTATATTATTAATGCAATGTTAATAATGCAGGTTATATTGTTGCAGTAAAATAATTTCTGTATCTCCACACCTGTTAGTACTCCCTGTCTGTTTTCTTACCTTGTTCTTCCTGATCTTGTACTTTCTCCTCATGTTCTCCTCTTTCCTCTCTCCCTCTTTGGACTGACAATCATACACAAATAGATTGTGTTAGCGCCATTTATAGTTATTACATGTTTTATTTTGAAAAGCCTGAAAAGGATATGGTGCTTTTGTTGTGAAAGTTTTGTGAGAAATAAAGTAAGCGAATGGCGGAGCGACACGATGGTTTTACCGTCGTTGTTGCACAAACCGACGCGTAAAACAGCCTCTTGTCCATCCAGACTCTTATTTTAGATATAAGAGAAATAGAGAACTCCAAGAAGAAACAAAGATAGCCACTACATTAAGTAAAACCATCATGCTCCCGAGCAAGACGACTGCATCGCTATGAGATCGTGCAAAGTTTGATACAGCAAGTCAGTTAAGTGCACAGAGCTGTATGCATGAAGAATCTAAGAAAAGAAGAAATAAGCTTTCATGGATAAAGTTTTGGACTATGATATGCTGCTAAGCTACAAGTCGTGTTAAAACTGAACAATTGCGATTCTCAACTTCTTACAAATAAGTCAGTGACAGTGTTTTTGGTCTTAAGAAGATGACACTAACTACGAAAGCCTCAGCTTTGTGTCATAGACCATTTTGTTTCATGAACACTTGTTGAATAAGAAGTTGTGTAAAAGGGGCAGAGATGGCAGATAAAGACCCGCAAGGTTGCAGGCCCAGGGCACAGAGCTGCAGTAGCGGGACTGGCCACAAGAGGGCGCAAAAGTACACCGAAAGAGGTTTGGAAGAACAGCTCGGCAGGCACATAAACGCAAGAAGGTCCAAGCTGTCACAATTAACTTCAAAAATGAATAAAATTAGTGGACTGATGAAAGAGAATGAAAGCCTTGACATTGTTGATGAACATTTAAGTAACTTTTCAAAGCTGCATGAAGAATTCTTACGGGCAAATGATGATGTACTGTCACTGTTGCCAGAAGATGAAAGGAATGTGGACCAGATGCTCTGGTTCAATCCAAAAAAGGAGCAGTTCAGTGCGTTTATGACTGAAGTTGAGAAATGGATCATTGTAACAAGACATCAGCATCAAGACGACGTGAGCCCAGATGACAGCGTGTCAGTGACTGCTAGACTAATTGCAAAGAAATCAGGTACCAGCGTTGGAAGAAGCTTAGTCAGTAGCCGCTCATCAAGATCGTCCAGAGCTTCTTCGGTATCATCTGTACGGCAGAAAGAAGAAGCAGAGCGCGCTGCTCTGCTCGCACGAGCCGCATCCTTGAAACAGAGACAAGCCTTGGACATTGAAGAATGTAAGTTAAAAGCAAGAAGAGAACAGCTTGAGATCGAGACAGCTATTGCTGCTTCTACAGCCAAAATAAAAGTGTTAGAGGACTGTGAATATGACAGCTGTAAAAATGATGTGGAACAGTGTGAATCGGCTGTTAAGCACTTCAGCTTCCAAGAGCCAAAGGTACAAGGTGAACATGATGGGCATTCAAAGGTAAACAGTCACAGTGTAAAACAAGAAGATGACTTGCACCAAACTGATGCCAGTGTTATTCCAATGAATCTATGTGAAGTCATGTTGAAACAAAATGATATCACTGAGATGTTAGTCAAACAACATAGACTGTCACATTTGCCTCAAAGAGACATTCCCATTTTTAGTGGTGATCCACTTGAGTTCATACCATTTACAAGAGCCTTTGACCATACAATTCATGACAAAACTGACAGTGACAGTGACAGGTTATATTACCTTGAACAGTTCACCAGAGGTGAGCCCAGAGATTTGGTAAGAAGTTGTCAGCACATGAATCCTCAACAAGGCTACAGTGAGGCAAGGAAGTTGCTGTTTTGTCATTATGGTAATGAACTGAGAATTGCAACTGTCTACATGAACAGAGCATTCAATTGGCCACAAATCAAAACAGATGATGCAAAGGCTCTTCATAGCTATTCACTGTTTCTCACTGGTTGTAACAATGCAATGCAAGACATCAGTCAACTGCAAGAGATGGAGATCCCCACGAACCTCAGAGTTATTGTCTCTAAACTGCCATACAAAATGAGAGAAATGTGGAGAGTCTCTGCTTTTGACATTCAAGAAACAAGTGGAAGGAGAGCAAAGTTCTCAGATCTGGTTAGATTCATAAACAGACAAGCAAAAATAGCTGCAGATCCTTTGTATGGTGACATTAAGGATGCTGAAGACAAAGCAAAGTCATCTGCAAATGTGAGAATGACTAGATCATCCAGGCAAAGGGGAAGCACATTTGCTACAAGTGTAACACAAGCTGCAAATGAAAGGTCACCTGAAATTAATAAAAGTGCTTCTTGTCACACTAGCAATGCCTTCCAGAAACCATGCATATACTGTGAAAAACTCCATACACTGGCAGAATGTCAAAAGGTCAGAAACCAGCCTTACAAAGAAAGACTAGAGTTCCTTAAAGCAAAGGGTCTGTGCTTTGCATGTCTGACACAAGGTCATCTGAGTAAGGACTGTAAGAAAAGATCATTGTGTGAGTACTGCTCTAAGAGACATCCAAGTATGCTTCATTGGACAAAGGAGGAGGACAGTAAGGCAGACGATTGCATCCAGAGAAATGTCTCAGACATTCCCACAACAAGTGATGAAACACACACTTCAGGCAGAATTTGTGGAGCCACGGGGGCCGGAAAAGGCATTCATGTGTTATCGATCGTTCCTGTGTGGGTTAAGTTGAAGAAAGGCAATAAGTTGATTGAGACTTATGCATTCATGGACAATGGGAGCCAAGCCACGTTTTGTTCAGAAAAACTGATGAGACAACTGGGTGTAGAAGGTAAGAAGACAAAATTCATGCTTCGCACAATGGGACAAGAAAAGATGGTGACAAGTTACCACCTGTCAGGATTAGAAGTGTGTGGTTTAAATGAGAACACCTATATAGATCTTCCTGACATTTACACTCATGCAGACATTCCAGTGTCTAGAGAGAACATCCCTACACAGGATGACTTAAAAAGGTGGCCACATCTTCGGCAAATCAAGTTCCCACATTCAGACGCAGACATTGGACTTTTGATAGGATGTGATGTGCACAAGGCTATGGAACCATGGGAGATTATTCATAGTAACGATAACGGTCCATATGCTGTTCGAACAGTCCTGGGTTGGGTTATCAATGGCCCTCTCAAGAGAGATTCTTGCTCTACTCCTTCTGACAGAGAGCTGAGTGTTTCAGTAAATCGCATCTCTGTCACTAATGTTGAGAATCTTTTGATGCAACAGCTCAACTATGATTTTCCAGAGAAAGCTTCTGAGGAAAAACAGGAAATGTCACGAGAAGACATCATGTTTATGGATTCTGTCAATGGCACAGCTGAAAGGATTAATGGTCATTATAGCATAGGTCTTCCTTTGAGAAACAAAGCTGTCAAAATGCCAAACAACCGCAGTGCAGTAATGCAGAGGGCAGAGAATCTGAAAAGAAAATTAATCAGAAACACAGAGTTTCACAAGGAGTATCAGAGCTTCATGTCTGACTTGCTGAATAAAGGCTACGCAGTTCAGGTACCAAACACAAAGACTACCCCTGAAAATGAGAGAGTTTGGTACATACCACACCATGGGGTGTACCACCCTCAGAAAAGAAAACTCCGTGTAGTTTTTGACTGTGCAGCATCCTTTCAAGGGAAATCACTGAACGAAGAACTCTTGCAAGGGCCAGACCTAACGAACACACTGATTGGGGTACTAACAAGGTTTAGGTGGGATCACATTGCCTTGATGTCAGACATAGAAGCTATGTATCACCAGGTGCGAGTACCTCCAGAGGACAGTGATCTTTTGCGTTTTCTCTGGTGGCCAAATGGGAACTTGAATGAACCTCTGCAAGAATACAAAATGATGGTGCACTTGTTTGGGGCAACATCCTCCCCAAGCTGTGCAAACTATGCACTAAAAAAGGCAGCAGAAGATGCTAAAGAAAAAATGCCACTAGCAGCAGTTAATGCTGTTCTGAACAATTTTTATGTAGATGATTGTCTTCTGTCAGTTTCAGATGAAACAGAGGCATGTACTATGGTCAGGGACCTGACTGCATTGTGTGAGAGTGGAGGATTTCACTTAACAAAGTGGATGAGCAACAGCAGAGTTGTCCTTGCTTCCATTCCTGAAAAGGAAAGAGCAAAAGAAATGAAAGATTTGGATTTGAGACATAATGCACTACCAGATGAAAGAGTCCTAGGAGTGAACTGGTGCACAGAGACAGATGTATTCAAGATCAGGATAACTGAAAAATCTGTGCCAAAGACTAGGCGAGGCATCCTCTCATTTGTAAGTGCAATATATGACCCATTGGGCTTTTTGTCTCCTGTCATTCTGACAGCAAAAATCATCCTGCGAGAGCTATGTGGCAGGAAGATTTCATGGGATGAGGAAATCCCAGCTGAACTGGCTCAAAGGTCACAAGTTTGGCATTCAGAGCTTTCAAAACTTCATGGCTTTACCGTCAACAGGTGTTTGAAACCTGCTGGATTTGGAGTGGTCATATCTACACAATTGCACCACTTCGCTGATGCCAGTGAGAGAGGTTACGGAGTCGTTACTTACCTCCGTATCACAAACCAGAAAAGAGAAACTCACTGCTCATTCATTATGGGCAAGTCCAGAGTGTCTCCTCTGAAGCAGATAACAATTCCACGTCTGGAGTTGACAGCAGCTGCAGTTGCTGTAAAAATGGACAAGCTCATGAGAAAGGAGCTGCAAATGCCACAAGAAGAATCTGTGTTTTGGTCTGACAGTAGCACTGTTTTGAAGTACATTTCCAGCGAGAACATCAGATTTAAGACATTTGTAGCAAATAGAGTGTCACTTATTAGAGACAACACAAAACCAAGTCAGTGGATGTATGTAAACTCTTAATTAAACCCTGCTGACCACGCTTCAAGAGGAATGAACACAGAGACATTCATGAAGTGTTCAAACTGGATTGCTGGGCCAGAGTTTTTGACAAAAGATAAGAAAAACTGGCCAATTCCACCGGACATTAAAGAAATACCAAAAAATGATGTCGAAGTCAAAGAGGTGATGAGTGTGGATGTTACAAAATTACATGAAAATCCAGTGAACAAACTGATCTCTCACTATTCAGACTGGTACCGTCTAAAAAAGGCAGTTTCCTGGATACTTACGTTCAAGCAGCTGCTTGGCAGGTTAAGTGCGCATCGGAAGCTTCTCACGTCACAAGCAAGTGGCTGTGACAGCAGTAAAAGGAAATCTGAAAGGGTTGCAGGTCAAATGCAGCAGTTCAAAACATGTATTAAGGGATCTTCACTTACCACTGCAGATGTTGCAAAGGGAGAAACTGAGATTGTTAAGTTTTGTCAAAATCAAAGCTTCGCAGAAGAAATTGCAAGTCTTCAAAAGGGTGACAAGCTTAAAAGGAGCAGTCACATTGTGAAGCTGGATCCTTTTGTCCAGGATGGAGTTTTAAGGGTTGGCGGTAGGTTGCATGAGTCTGCACTACCAGCCGATGTTAAGCATCAAGTGATTCTCCCTAAAAGTCATCATGTTTCTACTTTGATTCTGAGACACATTCACCAAGAAACAGGCCATGGAGGAAGGAATTACATATTATCCAGGCTGAGAGAAAGATTCTGGATTCCACAGGCAGATTCAGCAATAAGAAAGATCCTGTCAAAGTGTGTAACATGTAGAAGGACATCTGCGAAACCTGGTGAACAAAGAATGGCAAACTTGCCACAAGATCGCCTGATTCCTGACAAACCTCCATTCACAAATGTGGGCGTAGACTATTTTGGACCTTTTGAGGTCAAGCATGGGCGCAGCAGAGTTAAGCGATATGGTGTATTGTTTACATGTCTTGCTGTTAGAGCAATACACATAGAAGTTGCCCACTCACTTGAGACTGATTCTTGCATAAATGCATTCAGGAGGTTTATTGCAAGACGAGGTCAAGTGTCTGTCATGAGATCAGACAATGGCACTAACCTTGTGGGTGCAGAAAGGGAAATGCGTGAAGCAATCAAGGGATGGAATCATTCAAAAATCTCAGAAATGCTCATGCAAAAGGGCATCACCTGGATATTTAACCCCCCAGCAGGGTCACATTTTGGAGGAATCTGGGAGAGACAAATTCGCTCAGTTAGAAGAATTCTTAACCAGATCCTAAAGCAGCAACCTCTGGATGATGAATGCTTGCGGACATTGCTATGTGAAGTTGAAGCAATTGTCAACGGCAGGCCAATAACAAGAGCGTCTAATGACCCCAATGATTTAGACGCACTTACACCTAATCATCTACTTCTTCTTAAAGGGAAGCCAGTACTGCCACCTGGATTGTTTCAAAGAGAGGACTTGTATGCAAAAAAAAAGGTGGAGACAGGTGCAGTACCTGTCAGACATTTTTTGGAAGCGTTGGACTAAAGAGTATTTGCCGCTTCTACAAGAAAGACAGAAGTGGTTAGTGACTAGGAGAAATCTGAGACCAGGAGATGTTGTTCTCATAGTTGATGACAGTGCACCAAGAAGTTCCTGGTTAATGGGAAAGGTTGAGAGAACAGTTCCAGACTCACATGGACTTGTCAGACGTGTGTTTGTCAAAACCAAAACTAGCGTTTTGGAGAGGCCTATCGACAAGTTATGTTTGTTGCTTGAAATGGAGGCAACAGTTTGAATATCAGCCTCATGTGTAACAGATATATGTTCAACACATATGACTTATGTTTCATATAATGTTTGGTTAAGCCAGTTAGATTATGAGTGTTGATATTAAATGACGCTTTATTGTGTTAATATGTAATTGTTATGCCTTAGCAGTAACAATTAGGGGCCGGAATGTTAGCGCCATTTATAGTTATTACATGTTTTATTTTGAAAAGCCTGAAAAGGATATGGTGCTTTTGTTGTGAAAGTTTTGTGAGAAATAAAGTAAGCGAATGGCGGAGCGACACGATGGTTTTACCGTCGTTGTTGCACAAACCGACGCGTAAAACAGCCTCTTGTCCATCCAGACTCTTATTTTAGATATAAGAGAAATAGAGAACTCCAAGAAGAAACAAAGATAGCCACTACAGATTGTATTCAATTAGATTTTAAAAAAAATATCAAGATCACTAATAAAAAAAAGTCCTCTCTCACTGTACTTTCAACCAAAAGGCAAATAACCAAAGCACATGTACAACTAATAAAGGATATAAATATTGAAACACTGATCCAACATTATCCTTTATTGACGGATCATTTGATCTTACACTTTTACCTGAATGTTGCTCCTGTTTTTGAAAAAACTCCCTCATATCCAATATGAACCTGGCTGTCTCTCTGTACACACACACACACACACACACACACACACACACACACACACACACAACAGGAGTTATAAGGTTAATGCGCATCCAGTCAGTTAGCTAGTTAGTACCTTGGGTTCAATATCGGCACATATGATAAAATAACCAGTTTCTCTCATTATATTTCAAACAAGACAGTGGTAACAGCAGCAGGCTACGGATAATGTTAAGTTTTAGATTTTAAATAGGCTGTATACATTTCAATGGGGCGATCGTGGCTCAAGAGTTGGGAGTTCGCCTTGTAATCGGAAGGTTGCCGGTTCGAGCCCCGGCTCGGACAGTCTCAGTCGTTGTGTCCTTGGGCAAGACACTTCACCCGTTGCCTACTGGTGGTGGTCAGAGGGCCTGGTGGCGCCAGTGTCCGGCAGCCTCGCCTCTGTCAGTGCGCCCCAGTGCTACAATGTAGCTTGCCATCACTAGTGTGTGAATGTGAATGGGTGGATGACTGGATATGTAAAGCGCTTTGGAGTCCTTAGGGACTAGTAAAGCGCTATATAAATACAGGCCATTTACCAAAAGGACGGTCAAATATCACTGAATTTACTACAGAGTAGGATGGATTGTAGGGTAGCAAACATAGTCGGGAAACACGTTTTCAACACAGCAGGTTACCTGGTGTAATGTTTTTCAGCTAAAAACAAACATGGTCTGACTCCTACCTAACTATATAAAGAGTAACTGAAGGTTAAATGCAGCTAATATGTCCTGTTTTAAGCCAGGCATAAGTGCCTGGCTTAAAACTATACTTTTGTTGTTAAAATGTTCCATCTCAATTAAGTACTGTATGCTTTTTATATTTTTAGTAGTGTGTCACACAAACAGCAAATATTGTCAAAAAAAGTAAGAAATCTTTGGGGGTGCTGAAGCTGAAGCACCCCCAAAAATGGGCTAAAATTGCCCCCGATAAACACAAATAATATTCTTTATTTTTACTACTTTCTACATTGTAAATACATACTGAAGGCTTCAAATATATGAGGCAAGATATATGAAATTATGTAGCAAAGAAAAAACAGATAAAGAGCTCTAAATATGTTTTATATTTTAGATTCCTCAAAGCAGCCTCCCTTTGCTTTGTTGACAGCGCTGCAAACCCTTGACTTTCTCTCAATGAGCTTCATGATGTAGTCACCTGAAATGGTTTTCACTTCACAGGTGTATCTTGTCAGGTTTCATTTGTGGAATCTTTCGCCTTCTTAATGCAGTCGGGACCATCAGTTGTGAGAATAAAGAAAAGCAAGTAAATGAGAAGGTGTGTCCAAACTTTTGACTGGTAGTGTATAACATGTTTATTATTCCCAGCATCCATTTCACAGCCAAAGACTGAACATTTATTGATCTTTATGCATTTTTAAAGCTGTGAATAAAAACATGCCACATTTGTCCGTCTGCATTACACACCTGACTTACACCCTGTTGATCCAACAGAATATCACAACGCTATATACTATAGACTTGTTCCATTTGCACAATGGAACACACTATGTAAATCTGACTACATCACATCACTTTGAAATTAAAAGCAAAAAGGAAAATAACTCCTTGAAAAATGTCCCTCACCACATTAACTCCTTAGCATTATTTGTAGGTTATTAAAGTATGGAGAGCAGGAAATGAGTCCCTCAGCTGGTTCTAGTTATCTTGCTTCTTGCTTCATATGCAGTAAGAAACATGGGTTTAAATAGCTCTAAATAACATTATCATCATATTTGCCTTCAGATCAATCTACTGATCTTAAGGTAGAGGTCAAGGATCAAATGTCATGTGATATATTGATAGATTTTCATTTCATCTCAGACAGTACTGTCACAAAGCTCCCTGCTTGTCAGTTATGTGCATGTAGCCTTTACATTACTGCCATCTTGTGGCTGACAGCTGCACTTTCAATCTGCAGCTCTTTTTTTTAAGGCCGTGCCACAATGGCTGGAGCTGGGTGAGCGGAGAGGACAGCAGCTTCTGGTAGTTTGTGCATGCACATTGTGGATAAACAGCTGACCCTTGATGGTAACTGACAGGCAAGCTGGCTCTGCTTTCACTGCTCTGAGACCAGCTGGAAATTGTGCTTCGTGTGGAAATACAGTTAGCATTAATAAGTAAAAAAAAAATGTAATTCATGTACCATTTAACAGATGAGTTTTCTCTTGCTAACCACGATTGCCAACATTTTAGATGTAGAGAAGATGGAGCGTGAAAAAGTTTCTAAAGCTTCTACTACATTAACAAGGAAAGGGGTGATGATGAAGAAGAGGGATCGACAGCTTGGAGCATGTTCAGTCTGTTAAAACAGACACAGAGAAGACTCAGCAGAAGTTTCAGATTAGCCTGTTGAGCCTTTTATCGTTTTGTTATAATCATTTTTAATATGCTTTTTGAAAAATCATGATGTAGGTCTGTGTTTATGAGCTCATTAACCTTTTTTTCCAGAGGTAAGTGACCTTAAACAGAAAGGCCACTACAAGCATATGATTTATAAAGTATGCTTGATGTCAATCACAATATAAAGTATTTTTTACTTTTGATATTTTATGCACAGTTTTCCAGTACAACAGTTATTACTGCTTCTTGTTTTTTGGTTGGGTTTTTTTTGTTGTTTTTTTTGAGGAATAGTTTGAAAAATGTATCCATCCCATTGTCAGTTTCAGCTAATACTAAATAATTTTTGGTAATATAGTTGATGTTTATTTAACTATAGAAGTCATAATATTTTACAAGTATTCAGCCAGGAATAAGTGCAGAATGGCGAAGATGTCCATGTAGAGTGCAGACAGGCAGCGTAAATGTTTTGTTTCTGCATATATAGACAATGTACACCACACTTGTAAGAGTCATAGTTTCTAAGTTAAAGCACTTTTTTTGGTCAGTTTTTAACCAATAAATCATTAAACTGACGTTGAAGATCTTGGTGGCTGTAAGCCAATTTCAGTGGATTACATACTGACAGAATGATGGCATGCACGCAGCACAGATTTGGCAGGTCCCGGTTCAGGTAGCCCAATTTAGTCTCACATTCAATGTGATGTTACTAAAGACAAAAACTACAATAACTCCTGGACCTGGGATATAGAGTATGTTTGGGGAGTGTGATTGTGTGTACAGTGTCTGTTTCTGTCTGTCTCCACGTCGGGTGAGTGCTGAATGTTTGCTTATGTGTATATGGGAATGCACGTTTGTGCCTGTGTGTGCCTGTTTGTCTGTGTCTATATGTCAGGTCGGGTCTTAGACTCCACCTCTCTGGGAACATCTCCAGCTCTTCGAGGTATGGAGACCTATCTCCCCTCACCACACTCCCTGCCGGTGGCTGATGCCCTCAGACGTCGGTGGTTCTTGGTGTCTGGGGCTGGGAGCTCATGTATGTACCGGCTCACTCCTGTTGGCGGCTTGGCGGGGCCTGGTGCCTGTGGCCCGGCTGGGCCCCTTCTGGGGGTGGGGCACCCTCAGGCCTCTGGGCCTGGGGCTCGGTCCTCTCTGGCACAGCTGGCTGCCAGGCTGCCATGCTTGCTTCTTTTTTCCCCCATTTGTATTTCAAATGCCTAAACACTGTTTTTTTTTTACCAAACACATTTCCAGTTTTCCAGTTTCCAGTTTTTTGTGTGTTTCCACACTGGCTGCCAGCAGAGCCCACGGACATGTCACTGCAACCCCTTCTGGCCTCTGCTCTGTGGCTGCTGGGTGACCCCTCGTCTGGGGCTTTCCTCAGCTCTTCCCAGGAGGGTGGCACAGTTGCCCCTTTGGTGGTCCTCCTTGGGTCCTCATACTCTGGGTCCTCTGGATGTCTGGAGTTTTGATCTCCTCCATACCTGCTTCATGCCCTGGGGGACGGGGCTATGGCTCCCCACACTCCCTAGCAGATTGTTACATGGAGAAACCTTTTGAATACAAGCGTGCTGATCCACACAGGTGTACACACAGGTGTTCACAGACACAAACTACACCTTTCTTGGCAAAGCACATTGTGCGCTCTCTATCTTGCGTGGTGCACAATAACATTTAATATTTAGTATCTATTGTTAAAAACAGGGCATAATGACTGGATTTCTTGCTGTAGTGTCGAAAAGGACACTAGTTTGTTTTACAATCACTTATATCATAGTGATACACATGTAAGGACATGGCAGGCCTCTAGTACAAGTGTCAAATGCAGTGTATTAGCACCAGGAGCTAAAGAAAAATCTTGATAAATTATGCACTTTTCAGGAAACTAGGATATCAGGAAACTATAGAATAGATTAGAATAGAATAAACCTTTATTATCCCATGAATGAGAAATTTGGGTGTTACACAGCTCTTATAGCAAGAGGAATATAGACATAAAGTGGTCCTATAAACATAAGCAACCGAAGTTCTTATGCCTAAATAAAATTGTACAGAGATATGTATAAAATTTATATTCATAAAGTTATATTCATATTTACCAGTTACTTTACACAGCAATCTTACTTCACCACCATCTGCAGCTTTACCCAAAGCAAACACAAGCTCTTATAGCAAACATGAAGTTAACATAGAGTGGTGTGCACATGTCAAAATCTTGGCAGAGTACCCACTCTCTTTTACAGTGCTGCCACCTTGTGAGCAAAGTCTAAAACTTCAGGTGAACTTCTACAGTACACTTGAAATGTACATTAAAACATCAAATTCAGTTCAGATCAAGTACATTTTCAGGGTAAACAACAATACAACACAAAGCTCTGTTTATCAGTAATGTCATTACCACAAATTATATACATTTATGTATCAGAGTACAGGACTGGTTTATGTGTGGTTTATCCCCAACTCCCATTCAGGCCATCTTTGATCCCTACTGCAACTCCCAGAAGTGTAACAGTGTCATCATACTTCTAAAGCTGTCCTCCTCAGCACAGGTATACTGTGCTTCATCTGTTTGTCTACTCTTATCCAACAGCAGCATCCACTGAACCAAATGTGTGGTCACTGGCTGGAGCTGGACTGAACAAACCTGTGACTTTATTTCCAAAGTTAAATTTGCATAAATATTTGCACAGTTTTGCCTACACAAATGTAAAAAAACAACAACCCCAAAACCAAAAAAACCAACACTTCTACATAACCAGAATATCTCCCAGAGAAAAATGGGAGGGGGGGCATCATTTTCCATTAGACTCATTAATTGTGCGTCCTAGCAAGCCCTCGCTATGTAAAACAAACTGATGCACCCCTGCTCAGTCCTGATCCATCATCAGTGTGTCCTACCTGCAACACTGGATTAACCACACTATTGCTTATAACGTGCAATGTGCAAACAAATACAAAATCTCCAACACATGCATGCAAGAAGGAATACTGTGCTTTATGGCACAACTAAGGAGGAGCCTAACAAAAACACGTGGTTACATATTTACCATCTCTCAATGTATGTTATATGTATGATAAACAGCACACTAAAAACACTATAAACAGCTGTCTTGGTTTGTTGTTTTTCATATCCAGTGTCTGTGAGGATTTTTGAAAGTGGGCAAAGTGTACCACACTGTGCTGAAGCTTTGGGTTATAATTATTGATTTCTTGACTACAACAATCAATGTGACAAACAATGTGATTTAAAAAAAAAAACTTTTAGGTTTTTAGCTGATAATTTTTTTTATTTGCAAATGTAACTTTTCATCCTCAAGCTTTTTAAACCATGTTTATTAGTACTGGAATCCACTACACTGCCTTTATACAGATTTTAACCTGTGAATAAAACATGCTGATTAAGTGCCCCTTGGGCTCACTGCAAGACCCCTCCCATGCAGCTGAGCCTGATGCTTTTCCCAGCAATTGGTAGGTCACCAGGTAATTTTGCCTAGCCCTAAAAAAAATTATAATTGTCTTTGAGTTTCTATCCTAGGGCTGCCTCAAGGGGGGGGTCCGGGTTTCCCATTTCAAGTGACGTTACACAACTCCAATTTTCCATTTCATCATTTTAGTATGGTCACTGCTGGGACCAATTTGCAATTGGAACTCATACCAAAGCCTGTTGCCCAAGGGAAATACAGCTCCTGTGGCTTACAACTAATGTGCAAACGAATCTGTAGCATCTGTACTACATCACAGTTAACGGGGATCCTAACATTGAAACAAAAATGCACAATTACCTTTGGGTTACTTTTGTCAAATGTGTTCATCTGAAGAACGCATTCTTCAGAACAACATGCATTCTGGTAATGCTGTACTTTAAAGTTTGTTAGCTCTGAAGTACCTGCCATCAGGCAAGGCAGTAAAATGCTGCCCTTGAGGATCTGCCTGGGGCTACAGACAGCTGTCAGGTCCGGGGGGACTGTCATTGCTGTGCTTTAAAGTTTGTCAGCCCTCAAGGACCTGTCAGTGGTCTGGTGCCCCAAGCATTTGCCTGCCTCGCCTGATGGTGAGCAGTGTGTCTGATGGCAGCCTCTAGCCCACACATCAAATATAGGCTATTAACATCAACAGCTCAAAGAGAAGAGTAATCAAGACATGCATCATCTTGTTATAATATGGAATGGTAACTTTAAATTGTGTACATGAGCAAATTTCAGCAAATTACATACACATTTAGTAACTACTACACAGCAACCATCCTCATTCTCCATTAATCTCTAGTTTGACACAAAGCAAACACAAAGCAAGCACAAACCCAACCTACAACAAAGGTAAAACTAAAACAATACCTGTCAACATCTTCGTGGAGTAATCACTGCCTTTTACAATTTTGCCACCTTCTGGTCAAAGTCCATAATTTCAGGTGAACCCCTACAGCACTCTGGAAATGTACCTCACAACAATCAATTCACTGCCAACCTTAAAGCAAACAGAATAAATCTTTCACATTACTCAGAAATTAAACTATAAAATTATGTGTTTGCCCTCTGGATGCTTATGCATCTTCTTTATTGCAGGATGGCAGTTGATACAGACTATTGTAAGTCACTTATAGTGTCCCATAACAATACACCTTCTTTGTTTTCTTCAGTCCACTGTGGGATCCTGGAAGAATATGATCACCCCTACAATGAAGAGTCAATTCAGATAAAGTATATTTTCAGGTTTAGCAACAACACCAGACGAATTAAAGCTCTCTTAAAATGCGAGCCCTTGTCTGAATGTATTTACTACCCACCAGCTACCTGTCCATCTTCTTTATTGCAGAATGGGAGTATTTTATGTACGGTTTATTACCACATCTTTATTCAGGCCATGACTGTGTGTCACTTGTTTGCCTGCTGTCGTCTATCAGTATTTTCTCTGGTATTTCCTCATCAGTGGATGAGGCTAGACTAAACTGCAGGTACATTTACATGAACATTTGCACAGTTTTGCTTACACAAATGAAATGCTAAAAATAATCATAATAAAATAAATAAATGTAAAAAAAAAACATAATATGCCATCAGACTCTTCCCACTTCATTCTTGGTCCTGTGATGGAATTTTCTGTTAATAAAGTCTGCAACATGATCAGCTGTGGCCCAGCTTTTTGAATTATTGCATGCAGGAGAGCTGACACAAATCAAACATCACAGTTCTACAGTCACGACAGCTCTGTCTTTGGGACATTGCAGCTCGTCTTTTATACCTTCACACACACAACTCCTGTACCTTAGAGTTTCTTTCCCACCCGCGTTGCTGCTGGGCAGAGAGCCACTCCCAGTATCTTTCTCTAAGAAGCACCTGGCGCTGGCCTCCCTGGGAATTTTCATATAGTCAGCAGATAACATAGTTGAGCATGCTACACCATGTCATATTGACCTTCAAATAAAGGCTATGCAAAACTCTATGGTGAATTTCAAACCACCTAAATCCGAATGTTAGAATAAACTAGAATTTTTCTTCATCACAGTCCCAGCAAGCCAATCCATGCTGATCCATAAGTGAGTCCTACCTGCAAAACTGGATAAACGAAACTATTGCTTATCACTAATGTGCAAACACATGTAAAATCTGCAGCAAATGCATGCAAGAAGGATTACTCTACTTTAGAGCACAGCTAATAGGGATCCTATAAAAGACAAAAACACATGATTACAAGTTTCACACCTTCCACAGAGCATTGATATTTCACCTGATGCTTCTATCTGTTGGATATCTTGTGTTGAAATCCTCAAAGAGTTACTAAATGAAAATGTAACATAGACACAATGCACTGCAATAAATGCTACTCTTTTAAGGTTTGTCCAACCTTTTTAGTGTAATTAGAAAAATGGGTAGAGGTGTGGTGGAGAAACATAAAGGTGTTTCTGTTCTCTGGTGCATAATCTGAGGGGGAGGAGTAACAAGAGCAAATAAAAGCAGCAAAAGATCAAGTTCAACATTGAATAAACACAGACTCTCTCAGCTAAAAGGAACATGGGGAATGGTGAGATCGTTTAAACACATATTAGCATTTCTTTTAAATGTCATCAGGTGAAAGGTGATATGATTTCACGAACTTTTTTGTTTTGTTTTTAGGTAACATCAGTTCAGCTGCATATCAATCCTCTGGGCTGGAGGCAGCTTCCAGACACATACAAACAGCCTCTATTGTCATCTACTGTGTGATATTTATAGTTGGCACTCTGGGCAATGGTTTGGTTATCTACGTGACAGGCTTCAAAATGCAGAAAACAGTGGAGACAGTTTGGTTTCTCAACCTGGCCATAGCTGACTTTCTCTTCACAGCCTTCCTGATTTTCTCGATCATTTCTCTCTCTCAGAGTCACCAGTGGCCTTTTGGACAATTCATGTGCAAGCTCAACACCTTTGTGAGTGTAGTCAACATGTTTGCCAGTATCTTTACTCTGATGGTGATGAGTTTGGATCGTTATTTGTCCATCTGGATGGTGGTGTGGGCCCACAACAAGCGCACAGTCTGCAAAGCTCAGCTCATATGTGTTGGTATCTGGGTGATTGCTGCGGTCTGCAGCACTCCTTATGCCACTTTTCGCACTGTTTCAGAAAGCAATGGGAGTCATTATTGTCACTATAATTTTACAAGCAAGGAATCAACATGGAGTCTATATACTTTTCGCTTTCTTATGGGCTTTGTGATTCCATTCCTGGTAATACTTGTGACTTATGTAGCCATAGGCATCCGTGCAATGCGCATGCCGAGAACAAGGCGACAGAGATCCTGTCGAATCATTTTCGCCATCATTTTTACATTCTTCATCTGCTGGTTACCCTTCCACGTTTTCAACTTCATAGAACCAGCTTCAACTAACCCAGATCTCAGGAACATTGTTAGAATCATGGGTCCTCTGACTGTGAGTCTGGCTTTTCTGAACAGCTGCCTGAACCCCATCCTCTATGTTTTCATGTGTGAAGAATTCATGAAGAAGCTTGGGCAGTCCATATGTTTTGTACTTGAGAGTGCTCTGGCAGAGGACCACATATCATTTATGTCCACTCACTCCATGTCATTAACTTTGTTAAAGACTTTCCAAAAGTCAGACGCTGCAGCAACTTCAAATAGGACGGACACGGCTGATTTGAAATCCTTCACAGAAAGCAAAGTGATCACAGAGGAGACACCGAACACTGAATAAGATTTCAACATCAGCCAATGTAAACTGAAATACATTATTTCATATCAAACTGAGTTAAATCGTGCACTCATGCACAGAACTGTGTTAATACGTTACTTCATGTTAAAGCACAGATTTACTTTTAACTGCTCTTACTATTGCAGGGAGTACTCTCACTGTACTCTCTTCAAGTGTAAGAAAGAAAAGTTACTACTTCTCTGATCAATCTTAGTACCAGAAAAACTATGTGAAAGTGCTGCAGCTTTGGGTTGTAATTATTAATTTATTGATTAAAAAACCAATGTGACTTTTATGTGAATTTTTTTAGACTTTCAAGATTACATTTAATAAGTTTTCTATTTGTGTACATAACTTTTTCATGTTTGAGCTTATTAGGCCATGTTTATTAGTATCAGCATCCATTTCCAGTGTTGGGAAGGTTACTTTTAAAAATTTATTAAACTATTGATTACAGAATACATGCCCCAGAATGTAATTTGTAACGTATTCTGTTAAGTTACTCAATGAGAGTATAACGCATCCTGAATATTTTGTATTGTTTAATACATTATCATGCTTTTTACAACTACATGAATGTACTATTGATGTGTGATTTATTAATATTACTGAAGGCTACTCGTCATACCAATACCAACTAGATTTTTAAATAATATAATATAATATGAGTAACAGATTAATTTATATAATTAATTAATATAAAATGAGCAACAGTAGGGTGGGCGTAGAAAACTATTTCTGTATCAGTAATATGTTTTCTTTTTGTCTGCTTTCAGAACTGCACGTGCTTATTTGCAGCTACCAGGTTGTTAAAGTTATCCATCAAGTCTAACAGTCTGCAGTCTATTATGAACTAACCTCAGCTAAAGCCAACTAATAATGTTAGCTCAGTGCCGAGTAGCCTTCAGTAATAGTAATAAATCACACAGCAATACTACATCGAAGATACTGAGGTGGCTCATAACCAGGTGGCTACCACAACTAAAACAAGGTAGTTGCAGTAAACTAATGTTGTTTTTGTTTTTTTAAAGAACTTGCTTCCAGATGTGTCTTTAAGTTGGAGTCTTTTGACCCTGAGAGCAGCTTGGTTGCTGGCAAACACAGTTTGCATTGAACAGTCAGATTTCGCCCATCCCTTTCTTCCTTAAATGTGACATTGTGTCGGAATTTCCAAGTAGAGAATGCATTCCTGCCCGTGCACTGCTGGCTTTGTTGTGCTGGCTCCGGGTCAATTGTGTTACGGACTCCGGCAACATTAACAGGACGCTTACATTAGAGCATCTTATTGCGTGTTTGTTTGGGTTTCTAACAAAGCGTGGAATTACCAAAATTAAAGAGGGGATAGGCTAACATATGAAACAAGAAAAGACCACTGTGTAATCAATTTATTTCAACAAAGTAACTGTATTCTAATTATAATCTTATAATCTTTTTAAACGGTAACTGTAGCAGAATACAGTTACTCATATTTTTTTATTTAAATATGTAACATTGGTACATGTATTCTGTTACTTCCCAACACTTTCCATTAAACTGTAATAATAGATTTATTAACACTTATTGCACTTTTTTAACACTGTAAATAAAAAGATACTCGTCAGTTTCATTACCACTCTAAGACTAAAAGATAAAAAACATTGAAATGTTTTTGCTAAAAAAAAGAGTTTTAAAGAGCATTTGCCTAACAAGAGAATCAATACTGAACTGTAACACACAGAGGCAGGGTACACCGTTGGTATATGGCCAGTCTTTCACAGGGCTAACACAAACCATTTGCACTCACATTCACACCTATGGGCAATTTAGAGCCACCAATTAACATAACCCTACTAATTGCATGTATTTTTACTGTGGGATGAACTTCATCGCTCTCTTGATTGCTTCCTTTAGCATGGGATACACTGGACCATCCTTTAAGAAAGGAGAAGAATGTGTACAATATAATCCACAAGATAAACTAAGCTTGACAAATGTGTGCAGTGATGTGTGTGTAACTTTTGAAGACTCCCAAGCACATGATCCAGTCCACACACAAATATGAATAAATATATAATCCGTGTAGAACACCTGGTAGAACAGAACTTAGTGTGGAAGAAGTAGTTGATAAAGATGGAAAAAAAATTTTAAAGTGAAAAGGTATCAGTAAAAATGCAAACAAGAAAACAAAATTAAAAGTAGATGAAGAAAAATGTGTCCGATTATGCGAAGTTAGCTGTTCGGGATGCACCAACAACAGTAGTACTAGAAGCCCTCACTGTCTTTTCATCAATATAATTGAAATTGGAAAATTTTCATTTTAATCTATCAGAATCAGAGTACTTTATTAATCCCAGAGGAATCACTGGTCACAGTTGCTCCAAGTCAGTAAGAACAGTAACTAAAGTAAATTAAATAACACACTATATTACAAAGTTACAAAATACAATCATGATAGGCTGCCTAGACCAAAAATGCCCCAGCCCCGAATAGACCAATGTGCACATTCTAACTACTGTATTTCACAATGCTGCCACCTTGTGACCAAAGTCACAAGTGATCTCAAGAACCGACAATGCACAGAGCCTTTAACATCCCGAGAGGAATCTCAATCCAAACCTTGCACCTTGCCACTGGGGAGCTTCTCAGCAACCTCGGCCCTCTTCATAGAGGATATCTTGATTGGGAATTGGAGTTCCTTAAAGTTATCTTTCCACAGTCTTTGTCAGCAACTGTCCTTACTGACCATACATGACCTGAATAAAGCCCTTTTTTTTCTTGTGGTATTAACCCAACAGTTTGTCAGAATCTCCTTGAGAGGTAAGCTGAAAGTCCTCCTGACCTACTCACACAAGTTTTTACTTCTGTTAATTCAGAAACCACAGCCCTTTTGGCCCTTCACTACCCATCTGCTGCTTCAGAAGATCCAAGGGTCAACCAGGCCTAGAAATCCTCCTTTACCCTGACCAGTGTAAACCACTAGTACCTAGCAGTACATCTCATCCTTAGGTTGCCACCACAACAGGCACCAATAACTTTATAAATACAACCTCTGCTTGCTGGCTCTGCAATAGAGGTCTTAAACATGGAGTGAAAAACCCTATGGACTGGGGCATCTGCCAGACACTCCTAAATTTTCCCATTTAGGTTTTCCAGGTCTGCCCAGACAGCCTTCACCATCATGTAATCCAGTTCACCATTGCTAGTCACATTACCCAAGTATCCACAAGACAAGGCCTCAGATGACAGAACTATAAAGTCAATCATTGACCTTTGGCCTAAAGGGGCACTGACACCAAGCACACTTATAAGCAACCTTGTGCTTGAACCTGGTTAACTGGTTAACCTGCTTAACACATAATAATAAAGCACCACACTGATTCAGAACAAACACGCTATTCTTCCCATTCACCCCTCTCAGGTGTCCCTGTAATTGTGCTTGTGAGTGCCAAAGTCTTGCAAAAGAACTGTAGCTGGCAAGATATTCTGAACTAAGATATTCTGAACTATAGATGTGATATTATTTGTCCTTAAAAGTAAAAATAAAAAATAATGAATTGGCAGGTGTAAATAGGCTATTTGCAGAAGATGAACAGTCATGTCTTTAAAAAACTGGTGGAAAACATCGAGCAGGACACAGGACACCTGACACAGGACCTGAGAGATGTATTGGACCCTTCAGTTGATCCATCTACTGTTCACTGAAACTTCATCAGAAATGGTCTCAGTGTAAGGGTAGCTGTCAGAAGCCGTCCTTAAGGAAGGGAAGTAGGGATAAAAGGCAGAGGTATGCCAAATTAGACAAGAACTAGACTGAAAAGCAACAACAGTGACAACAGGTCTTACGAAGTAAAGAATCCAAATTTGAACATTTTATGTTCAAATGGTCGTCAATATTCATGGACGGGGGCCTAGAGTCTCACAACAGTGTTTCTAGCCACTCAGCATAGAAAACACAGTGGAGGCCCCGCCATGGCTTGGTGCTGCATTACCACCAGTAGCCGTGACGATCTTGTCAAAACTGAAACATGAACGCAGAAATGTGCCATGAAATTTTGATCCGCCTTGCAATATCACCTGGAAAGCATGCAATTCTCATAGCGTTATTTTTCAGCATGATAAAAGTATCAGTAAAAGCATATCTGGATAGAAAAAAAACTGTTGGCATTGGAACTGGCCTCACCAGAACTCAGATCTCAGCAATATTGAAGCAATGTGGGATCATCTTGACAGTGAACAGATGAAAAAGACAACTAACATCCCAAGTAGAGATTTGAATGTTCTTCAAGAAGCCTGGAGAACTACACCTGGAGACTACTTAAAGAAATGACAAGAAAGCTTGCCTAAGAGAGTCCGAAATATAAAGTTTATGAAAAGTGGCTCAAGAATTTTGCACACTTGTGTATTTTACTCTATACAAAATGACATGCAAATTTTAAGACATAAGCAGGTTTTGGTACTTCATCAATGACTATTATAAGTGTGACGTGAATACAAATGAAAGAATGAGTCATGATATATACCTCATTACCTGCAGGATGCGCGTTAACACATGCCAAGATTAAAGAAGTAAAACTAAAAGTGGAAGAGATTTATATTAAAGCACTTTAATACACATTTCATTAATCTTGAGATTTTACAAGTCATTGTGTCTGGAAAGTACTACTGATGAAACAGTTAGATGTATACACTAGATTTTTACAAATTAATAAAAAAAAAAAATGTACACGCTTTTCTATGAGTCAGACTGTGTAGAAACAGGTGTATTCAAGCACTGACTGCTTCTTTCCAACAAAGTCCTCTCTGTACTGGAGAGCTACAGAGTAGCCAGTCAGTGATCATAGAGCTCCTTCATTTCCTTAAGGACCTTTATGCTCTCACTGTATCTTAATTGATTCTTGTTGGAGCACTCCTTCCATCTATGGAAAAAAAGAAAAGAAAAAAGAAATAGTTCAATTGTGCACCTTTTACCTTTTCCTTGAAATAAACTGAAATTATATTATTTTCCTTCTTAAAAGATTCATAAAAACTTTCATACATGATGCTTGCTACATAACAAAATCTGATTTTGAACATTTCTAACTGAAAAGTCATACATACACAGTTTTCATCCAGCAATAACAATATTAGAAGGAGGAGGAATGGTAGTTCAGAGGTGGGCTAAATGTTCAATTTTTATGAGCCAGCCTTTTGAAGTAATTTTAATACAACTGCTCAACTGTGATCGCTCCTTTTGTCCAGCTGTTTCCAAATGAAACAGGCACATACTAAATTTTACTGTTTAGTCTCCCTTCTTAATTCAATAAAGTTATTAAACAGCAGGTGGCACTCATGGAGGATCAAACTTTGCAAAGCTATATTTTGGGTCCCATGACAAAGACTACTTCATACCCACAAGACGACAGCTCGTCAATCACCAAAGACACTGAACAGAGTAAACACTGGCAGATGAACTTTAAGTCTGAGCATTATTGAAGGTCATATTTTTACATTTCAATATCCATGGCTCAGTCTATTGTAAAACCTGTGCCCTTGTTTTATCTTTTCTTTCTTTCTTTTGACTTTCTAGAGTCACTGAACATGCTGACTGGCTGGCTTTGCACAAGCTGTGAAATCAAACTGTGAAAGGTGCAATGACTAACTTCACAAATCCACCTGTTTGAGCCCAAATATGATCAGATAACATATAGGTGTCTTTCAGGAATACTTCAAATCCTTTATATTAAAAAAATGCATAGAATAACTACACTGTCTGTTATTGACAAATGTTGTTTTTGTGAGGCAGTTTTACTTCACAGGCACATTGGTTGTACCACAGTACCACACACAGCTCTATGCTGAGCTGACACCTTGACATAACAAGGAAAAAATAGTTTTTTGTTTAAAAAAAAATGCTATTTATGTTTATGTTTAGACGATTAAATATTAATTTATTATTTTAAACATGTATTACATAATCTATTAATCTTATAATTTGGATTTCCACAGTTAGTCAAAACAGCTCAGAGCCTCATTTATTCATTTCTTTGTTAGCTCTATTCAGCCTGTTGCTGTCCTCTTGTGGTAAATCACACTGTAAAAACTTTTCATTATCCATTAAAAGATTTGACGTTTGCCTTCACTCATTTGTACCTGGTCATTAGTGTTACACCCCTTTCTCCCTAAAGAGTTGGTGAAATTAATAACATCTGAATAAGTACGTCCAGAGGTGAAGCCTTGAACAAAGTTAGTTGTTTACAGTGTGTGACTAAATCATTTCAAACCAAGAACATATTATTTTTTGTCATAAATGACTTTTCAAGAAAAACATACTTTTGCCTTATCTTTTTCCAACGTTCCATGTGGTCACATATGAGAGAACCTGACACAGCAACATCTGTCAACTGTGAAAAGAGAGGTAGTTAAAATTCATGGTTTTGTCTTACTACCTGAAGACCTTCATGTATGAACAGATCTGTAAAATTAAACAAATCACAATGCAATAATAACTTTGGTGAAAGGCATATTATACAAGAACCTTGGTAACAGTTGGTTTTTCAGTAGGCGGGATCCTGAGATTGGTGGGTTCACCAGAGGAGTTGACTGGACAGGCGGTCGGAGGAGGAAGTCGGTACACATTCTGACCTTTACCGTTGATTGTGTCTGTAACCTAGGGCAAAAAAAAAAAAAGATTACTGCTAAACCCTTATTTCCAATAACAATACTTATTGATGCCATAACATGCCATTTTGTTTTTGGGGAGGCATTGACTAAAACAAAAGTACGAGTACACAATCAGATTCAATCAGGTTTCAAATACATTTTATGCACCATTTCGTCTCACAAACAACCTCACTCAAAAATATTGTCACTGTAGGGATCATCCATTAAAAACAGTTTCATTATGTCTTATTCAGATAACGTTGATTAAAACATGTGTAACAAGTCAGTTACATTTGCACTAGGGAAAACAAAAGGAGACAATAGTTTGGCACACAGCGTACTGCAGTTACTTTGAAAACAATTAATTTAATTACATTAGACCTTGGGTTAAGAGCGCAGAGCTGCGCGTGCCACATCCTATGAGAAAGGGCCCTTACACTCTACCCTGCAAAGTTCCACATTAGCAAAATTTAAAAGACCTCATTTTAAGTTACCGTAGATGTAAGAGATAAGTTTAAATTTAAATCAATGTGCCCCTGTGTTTTTTTGTGCATTTGTTGGTTGCACATTTGAATAAAACCTCCAGCATCTTGTCCATTTATGACCCCACCTCTTCCTCTACCATGCCCTGTGGGGAGCTGGGGGAAGCAGCTGGTTCTCGAACAGAAGGATTATTCCTCATCCATGCACGGCAGATAGGATACAGTGGGGTGGCGGTGTTGAACTGAGCCAGATCTACACTGCGGTCAAACAACTTAATAACGTAAGCATCTAGTAAAGGCAGAACAAGAGAGAAATTAATTAAAGGTAAGAAAATGGTCACAAGTGCAACAGACAAGATGGTTACACAGTAACCAAGGTACATCAAAGAAAAATTCCAATAATTTTTCATTCATTTACTTTGCTTATGCTGATTGCTTTCTGGAATGCTCTCATCCATCTCTTTTCGCTTCTTTCTCCGGTGCTGTGGAAATCGAGCCGACGGTCTGCAAAAGAAATGTTTTTTTAAGAAATATATTTTTGGAGCTTAAAAGAGATTCAAAGTAATTTCTCATACAATTTACGTAAAATTATATTTTCATTTCCAGACAGACAGATAAAAAAAAAGTCTAAATATACCCTGTTTTGAATGCCCTGGTATTTCTTTGTGAAGCACTTTGTGATCTTTGTTTTGGAAGGTGCTATATAAATAAAATTTTACTTACTAAATAGAAAAAAGTTACTGACAAGTCGAGTTTAATTAAAACATAAACACTTGCCTTTTTCCAGCCGATGTTGGCGATAAATCCCTAGAGACAACAGGTGGAATATGCATAAATTGCAATTAAAAAATAAATGTTTAAATAAAATCATTGAATCAGCACACCCAATTGTAAAATATTATATTAGCAGATCATTAAAAACTAAATAAAACCAAAATCACTGGTCCATACTTGTTCAAAGAGTCTGCTGACAATTTTCCTGGGTCACCTTCATTTTGTTCTCTGCTGAAAACATCTTTATATTAGTTTTGTTATTAAGAATAAATCGATTCTGTAATAATTATATGCTAAACAATTAATTTTGCTAACCTTTCATTTTCACTCTTCTCTACCAGTCCCTTTAAGACCGCTTCTAATTTGCTGCGTGCACCAGCCCCGTCTAAGTCTGCAAAAGTAATAATGAAATAATTAATGACAACAACAATACTCACTTTAGGTGACACTCGCCACCTGTATTACTTAGCTTTTAAGAATCCTGTATAATCCTGTATAATCCGAACCACTCAAGCTTACAAGCGAATGTACTCCAAAACAATCACAAGAATTTATACCACACAAAAATTTGGAAAATCTGAAACGGAAAAGGAAAGAAAATATTGACAGTTGCTGGTACCTGGCCTTTCCGTCTTGATCTTGACGTGTTGCATTGTGTCCGCCTTTCTATAAACACCCCGTGGGAACTGACGGACTTTTAAAACCACACTTTTGCTGTTTCGATTATTTAGATTTACAATAAATTATGTTTGATTCCTTGCTAACGGCGCCGTTAGCCAAGCTAGCTGTGTAGTACCGTTTACAAACAGTTAGCTGCATTAGCCGTAACCACTGGTTAACAGTTAAGCTATATAACGTTATTTACGTTTAGCTATTAAAACCATTAAGCAAATAACGGTTATCCCTATCGACTTCCATATAGTTAATAGAAAGATACAGCACAATAGTCGTTTATGATTTATACCAAGGTTTGTGGAGTAATGGCCAAACTACTGTTGCTAACTTAGCTTATTTTTGACAAACGCATACCCTTACTAGACTTTCCTCTTCCGCGCGCTGCCAATTTCCTATTAGCTGATTGGTGCCTGTGCAAACCGGGCCGCCTATATGATTGGTCAAATGTTATATCAATCATTTTTAATTCGTTCCCTATTGGCTGTATGTCGTGTAGTAAATAACGTTCGGGATACACAACAAAAGCTCTCTTCCACTTTCATCGAGAATGTGGTGGGTTTGTAAAATAAACGCGAAGTTACTATGTTTTTAGTCAGAACGTGAAATTTGAATGATAAATAGATGTTCATAGAGCCTAACGGAGAAGCGTAATTTATATTCTTAAAGGGAATTTCTGGCATTTGAAGTAACTTTGTGTGTAGACAAGTAAACTCGGAAGAGTTCAGTAATGGGGGCATCGTCTTTTTGTTAGCTAAGTAACCCACTCAGATTAACACCTCAGTCCAGATATGATTTGGGGTGCCCGAGGTAAACCAAGCCCACGTTGAAACTGTGTGTGCTTTCTTGTGGTCGTTGATGTCTCATCGGTCACCTCCAAAGGTTGCTATGAATTCCAGGTGAGGATCTAATGACACATTTTGTAGCACCCTAAACAGAAGAAGTTATAGTTGGTAATATGTGTTCTTCTTACAGTGGACCTGTGCTCACAAAGCAGAATCCCTTCCCACCAGCACCGAAAGTGAGGACGGCACACTACCACCCATCCAGCAACCAACCCCTTTCAAAGAAAGAGAAAAAAACTGTACGTTTTATTTTCAAAAACAGTTAATATACTGCAAGAAAAACAGATTCTCATTGTGATATCTATCTATCTATCTATCTATCTATCCTTTTTGTTCTTCTTGCAGACACTAAGTCCTGTACGTTTAAACCAGCAATCCAGAACAAAGTTACATAATCTAAACCAAGAGAGCCAGCAGCTGTCTAAGAAGCATGACCGTTTTTCCTCCATTGATGGACAACCTGTTCTTAAAGAGTCCCAGGCCTCCACTGTCTTTGAATTCTCTCCTGATAGAAATACTGCCTTATCTGACATGGACGAACCCAAAAAATCTGGAAAAAGGGGGAATTCCAGTGTTTCCCAAGTTCAAGGATGCCAGGAGGATTCTTTGCTGGCAAAGTATGTTTTAATGCCTTCTGTAATTTTCTTAAACAGAACTAAAAAATAGTTTCACAGTGACAATTTTTCATGATTAGATGACAATGTCATAGTGACCCAGATTATTTTTATTTCATTTTGCATGTGACTTCTTTTAACTAAATCTGACCTTTGCTTTGTCAGATATGTAGAGCGTTTTCGCCATGGTCAGCCACAGAGTCGAGAGGAGCGCCATCAGGTGGCCTCTGCCAGTGGAGAAGAGCAGGCACCTTTTTGGTGGATGTCACATTCATCTCTCAGCAGTTCAACACCAACTAAAACAACAGACGAAGGTGCACTATATTTACAGTCATTGGTGTATTTTATTCCCCGTTACCAGCTGCTTAATTCTATCGAATCCTTCTGTGTACTGTATTTCTCTGAAAAGATGTTATCCAACTTCTGAAAGAGGACCAGGATGCTGCTCTTTATGATCCATCTGCACGGCGTGACCATAACAGATCCCCTTCTCCCTACAGAGGATCCAATAGTGTGAGTTGTATTTATAAGCTAAGAAGAAATAAGCCATAATGTATCAATTTTTGTAGCAAATCTGCTTCTGTTTCTTGAAAAAAAAAAAACAGATCCATAAGATGGGGGGGAAAGGCACCACCAATTATTCAGTTTTTATTGTTTGTGTATGCTGTCACAGTGGATTATAGGGTTTACATTGTCCCTTGATTTACACCACACATGTCCAAAGTGCCTGGGATTCTGATTGTCTGCAGAAGCAACACTTTATTTCGACTAAGTTTGCATATAAACATTTCCATTTCAGCACCACACTCCATTTGGAAGTCTATGTGTTTATTAAATGCCTGGGAAGTCGCCGTTTATGCAACCAGATTTGACACGTTGTTCAGCCTGCTAAGAACAAATGCATTACCCTTTTAATTAAAATCCTGCAAACGTGTTTATTTATTTGGGAGGATTTATTTACACGGTATTGCAAGTCTTTATATGAAAAAACATGTTTTTTGTTTCCCAGCTTTTGTCCGACACATCACAGGGTGAATTTGATGACAGGGAGATCCTGCACCTTCAAGAAAAGGCCAGCAGACTTCTTCTGAGGGGGTATAAAAACTGTTGAGCAATATTAAAGATAAATGACTTCAGTTGTAGTAACTTTTTTTTTTTCTAACAGTGAATGTTCTGTGAGTGATGGATCTGTCCCTGTCAGCTCAGAGGGGCTGGGATGCTCAGATTTCTCCTCTCCCATCAGTATAGATGAGCCAGTGAAGCAACCTTTGATTCCCAGTTTATTCAAAAATACTACTGGTAGGGGAAGAGTGTGGACTAGAATACCTTTTGTTATTTATAGACAGATTCTATTTTGCGTGCTGCTGTGTTTTAAACTGTGTGTTAACATTTACAGCAAAGGCCAGCTCAGACTCAGCTCATGGTGTGTCCTTCCAAAAATCTGTCATGCCTTCTTTGGTGCCTCCTACCCGTCCAGAGGAAGACATATTGTTCCAGTGGCGTTTAAGGAGGAAAATGGAACAAGCCAGAGAGAGGCCCCTGTCTGTGCAAGCCTCCAGTCCTCATGCATTTGGTTGGCAGTCCATGAGGTTAAGCTATCCCTCCATCAGTGAACAAGCTTACAAGGTTGGAATCAAACTGTTTGTTACATTATCCATATTCTTTGCACAAATTTACAGAATAACATTAATTTGCTCTTCAGGAACAGCAGGGTACCCAACCCCCTCAATTCTCACAAAGAGATACTCATTCACACATCACTGCTGCCCAGCCAGAAACCACTGAGGCCCAGAGGTTCTGTCCCCCAGCTCCAGGCCCTTCGCTATTCCCCACCATCAATGTTTCTGGTTCAGTCCCTCAGCTGCAGAGCATTGCCCATGTTCCTTCCCACATGCATTTTCTCTGTGACGTCTTGCCATGTCCCATCCAGTCATCTCATGCCAAAGTGCACCAGAGCATTTCACAAAGGTTAGACGAGTCACAAACCAAAGTTCTTCACAAAAAGACCCAAGTCCCCGAAAGCCTTGGAGAATTAACTCTTTGTGAACGCGTGTCACTCACTCTACCTGCGCCATCTGAGAGAGAGTGGCCTGATCACCAAAAAATGTCTGAGAAGAACAAGAAAAAGAAAATGGGGATGAAGCAATCAGAGGTAAATGGGAAGGAGGAAGCAGCACTCGCTAGACAGCAAAAGAAATCAGCAAGGTGAATTATTGAAATATGGGCACTGTTTAAAAGTCTTAGTGATAAAAAAAAATATGTGTTTGATACCGTTAACATTTTGTGGGATTTATTCTTCACAAACAGGAATTCATTACATCAAAAGCTTCCCAAAAAGGTCACATCGTGTAAAGAGCAGCAGCAACCAGAGAGAAGACAGGAGCTTCCCAGTGAAAGCTGTGCTGGTGATCATGAACCACCACCATCTCCTATCCGCAATGCATTAGGACAGGTAAACATGCAAATGTTCAGTGTTATTTCTTTATTTGAAGCCACAGAGGCTGTGTGCATATTTGGTCTTTTCTGGTTTTTCTCTTCTCCCACATTTGTGACATCTCTGCAGTATATTTGATAAAGTGAAAGAAAGCTGTCTGTTTGTTCTCAGACTTTGGCAATTTATGATTGTTTACAAATCTTAATTAATCATTTGTAAAGGCCACTGACAGATCTGGTCTTTAGAAGACTGTATATGAAGTATTTAAATAAAATACACACAAGTTTTTATTGAATATAATTACAGGTCTACCTTCACTATGCATGTCCGCACATCTTTTTTAGATGCCACACTAGTCATAAGGTTCAATGTGATCAAGGTAATTAATATGCATTAACTGGGGTGTTTTCATTTGACCTTAACAGGTAGTTTCAGAGGTACTGTTTCCTACGGTGGATTCCTCTTCTCCAAAAAAGATTCCTGTTTCATCTGATTCTCCTTCCTGCACCGTCTCTGCACCTTCACCACCGCCAATTCCTCCAAGCAATGCCCTGAACTCTATGGAGGTCATTTCACAGCTGCTGCAAGAGGCCGAAGGTAAGCTTATGGTGGCAAAAGGCACCAATCTTTAGCCCGTAAACAGCTGCGGTGATTACATAAATAGATGCTTTTTCCCATATTTTAACTTTTTAGTTCAAAAACCCTACAACAGTTTTTTTTTGTTGGTGTTGTTTTTTTTTTGTGTGTGTTATGGGAATTAACATAGAAAAAAACCTGTTATCTCATTCCTTTTTTAAGGATAAGCTTATAATATTGTAGTATCTGTCCTCTCACTCAGATTAAACTTTTTGTTTTAGATTCAGATGAAAAAGAGTTTGGAGATGATCCTCTGTTACAAGTTCTTCGCAAACAGAGAAAATGGGTGAAGGAGCAGATCAGGTAAAACTGAATTAGATTATCACCATTACTGTAATGATTAGAATCCTTTCCTGTTTATATTTCTAGCATTAATTTTTTCTTATAATCTATTGGAATCAATTGACAGTCATGTAAATAGAGTCGATTGCCAGAAAAAGAATGATTTTTTTTTATGTTGTTGTTGTTGTTGTTTTGTTTGTTTGTTTTTTGTTAGTGAGGTGGACTCCATCTTAAATGAATTTGTGGAAGAGCAACAAGTTACTTGAAGAACATCAAGAGACAGTTTGTGTAGTCACATTTATTTATTTTTTATTTTATAAAGAAATAAAGTTAATTTATATTTTTGAGGACATTTTTCTACAATAAAGGTTGGAGATGTGTCTCGGTGGATTATTATTCACAACACTGTGCATGTACAAAAGTTGCACACAAAAAGCAGGAGTTGGAAATGCTAACAGAGAATATTTACAAAGTAGAGTGGTTACTTGAAACATTATGTAACATTGAGTATTAGCAGAGCAGTATATACAAACCTTGGAGTGCAGGGAACATTAGAACTGTGCCAGGAACAGAGCAGATGTGTGCTTTGGCACATACCAAGTTCTGCTGCGAGTGCAGGAGCTTGAAGTTATTGCCATTTTTGTCAGTGTGACCATAAAGGCTTCCGCTGATTTATTTTTGTGTACGGTAAGGATGGCAGAGGTTTTAGTGTCGTCTGTTAATGCAATTTAAGTAAGAGGTGTGTAGCTCTGAGTGTGCAGCATAGGTGCAGATATGATAAGGATCCCATCTGGAGAGACCGCTGACTCCAAAGCCATGGTGTCCACTCCCTTTGGAATGCGGTAGCGACGGTTAAACTGCCGTGTTGTAAATCCAGGACCGTCCTTCTAACACAAAAGAGATGAGAAGTGAGATGTGTAGCACAAAAATGGAGAAAAAATATCCATGTACCTCAGCATACCAACCTTTCTCTCTTCATGCTTTCCTTGCACTTCTACAAAGTCTCCTATGACTTTGACGATCAGATCCTCTGGGTTGAAATGTTTCACATCAACTTGAACTGTAAATCCGCTGTCATCACAGGTTACCTAACAACAGGAGTCAACACTTCTGCATGATTAAACAAGACATAAAGTTCCTTACAGCAGCCTGCACTCAGTAGATATCCTTAACCATATTTCAGTGTGGGGAAACTGAAAACAGCTTTTCAATAAGACGTGGATCTGACTGAAAGCTCAGAAAAATGTAAAGGACTCCTTTTTTTCCCTTTTACTTTAAGCCAGGGGTTGTCAAACATGTCCAGGGGCCAGAATTGGCCTGACAAAGACTCCAGTCTGATCCACTGAACTTCTTTTGAAAATGTGGAGGGGACACTTTTTTTGTGTACTTTTACCTCTATTTTTGGTGGTTTAACAGCTTTTACTCCTGATAAATACCTCCCCCGTGGCCATTATTTCTCCACTAAAGTATTAAAAATAGATAAATCTATGAATAAGCAAAAAGTGTTACTATTACAGGACAGTCTGTGCAATGAGCAACCAGGACTCTTTCTGTAATTTTACACATTAAATTTTTACAATTTAAGAGCCTTGATGACAGATGTCTTACATTTACTACAGCAGGATTTCTTTATCAGATGTATTGTTTAAATTCTTTTTTTTTCTTATACTAAGATAAATCAGGGATATCTGCTGGTTAAACCTCTTTACATTGACAGAAAGGGGAGTTTCAAAGGTTTTACACCACAGCCTGACCTTAAGTGGGTATGTGGTTCACAGTGTAAAATGAGAACCATGGACAATTTATACTAACATATGTTAGTATAAAATGTAAATAAATTAAGTGACCTACCTCTGCAGAGCTGGCATTATCAGTCTCTGGAATGATTAATTTTGGGGACCAATTATATTGTCCATAAGTCCCGTTGAGCCGTGGAATAAGAGGTGGTAAAACCTTCTCCCAGGGGATACCACCAGCTGGCATAGTGGGTGGCAGGATGAAGTCCATTTCTAGTAGGCACAAAGTTTGAAAAATCAAGAGCTGACTAAACAGCAGTTAAGCCTACAGCACCCGAGGCTACAAGACATAAAGCACTGAGCAGTTACCTTTGCTTAAATTCTCTGGAGTGGAAAGAAGAGCTCTAGTTACAGCGCTTGTGTTCTCTGTGCTTCTCTCCTCTCTCGGCTCCTGGATGAGACTGACTTGTTGCGTGCCGCGTGTTTTATAGTGGAGTTGCATAATAAGTTGGGAATTCATCCTGGGACACCTTGCTTCTGTTATGTTCTGGACTGCGTACCCTTGGGTGTTCCGGCATGGTCACAGATAAACGTGTAGGCCTATTATTTTGAGAGTGACACAGCTGTTGCAGGCTTATTGTTAATTAACGTTGTTATTGGCCATTATCAAAGTTACAGCATGCAGCCTTTTTACACGGTCAGTGGCACCAATGCGGACTATTCATGTGTAATTATCAAAGCTGTTAAGAGCTGTATGCCTAAGGTTGGTTGTCAAGGAAGGTTTGTCCAAAAATAAATTCAAAAGACGACGTTAACCCTTGTTGGTTGACACCAGACGGACAGTGACAGCAGGGGCGTGCTAAACACATGCTACAGCACGTGTACTACCAGTAAACCACTGTCCTTCCCCATAGTTATGAGGTTTTTTAGACCTTTAGCAATATAATGTAGACATCATAAAATACATTTAGATTGCATATTACTCGAGTTTTGGCTTATTTTTATTGACTGCCAGTAAAATTTTAGATTTCACTTTAAAATTTTCATTTTAACTTAACTTTTAGCTCTACATGGTCAGTTCCCCGGTATATCTCTGACCTGTTGAAAGCTCGTTCTTCTTCCCAAACACTTAGGTCTTCAGGTCAGAGGTTGCTGTAGGTCACATGTACTAGTTTCAAAATTCGTGGTGATCGGGCTTTGCAGGCAGTGGCACAGAGGTTGTGGGATTCTCTTCCACCATCTGTACAGACTCCACTGACTCTTTTAAAAAGCAGCTGAAGACATTTCTATACAATCTTTTAATGAACTTGTTGCTTTATGTTTTTATTTTATTGTTTTATATTATTATTTTATTTTTATTTCTGGTTTTTTAATGTGAAACAATTTTTACCTGTGAAAAGTGCTGAATAAATACATTTTACCTACTTACTAGTTCTTTTCAACCACTTCAGTCCTAATACATCAGATTTAATGAGTCAGTTTTATAAATGGACTGCCTGCTTTACTTAGTCTACCCTCTGTGTTAATGCTTTTTGTTTTTAGTGCAGTTCAGTGAAGCCAACTGTCATATATGGTTGCCGCGTTTCCCCCTGTTAGCAGTGTCATTTAAGCTTGGACTGTGACTAAAATTGGCTCTCAATGTTATGACTCATAAAGGATGACAGGGAAGTGGAGACATTTGGAGGGCTTAACTTATTGGATTTCACAACAGGCGCCAGTGGTCGTCTGGGCTTTGGGAGATTTGGCATATGTGACAATGAGAGGTATATACATTCTATAAGGAGACAAAACAGTTCACTGATCACATATGACAAAAAAACAAAACACAACTATACAGGTTTGTGCATTCAGTGGTATAACAATATTCTAACAACTTCCAAATTCAACTGAGTAAGATTGTAACTTGGCAGCATTGTGGATACTTTTTATTTATTCACACAGAAGTAAAAATAGTGCACAATCATACCATACCACAATAAACAGTTCAAAGACAAAAAAAACAAAAACATTAGTGAGTTGTTCATTATCTTATCATTACAAAATTTCCATGATCAGAAACATTGCCTATTTCAAAAGATGAATTACCCTTCTCTAAAGCCAAATAACTTACTCAAATGTCTTGGTGAGCACAGAAATGGTTTTGGGTCCTACATTGTTTATCTCTTGAAGATAGGTAACATTTACTCTTCCATTTAGTTGGATTTAGTTGACCAAAAACCAGGAAAACAACTGCCAAAAATCATTCACTGTTGTTCAGGGAGAAAAATTTTTTGGCCCATTACAGTGGATCATTAGTTTTACTGAGAAGACTAATCAGTTGAAATGAGGGGGGGGGGGGGGAAACAACCTCAAGGGATACCTAGGGGAATGGTAAAGGAGAGGTAATCTCCCACCTCCCCCCACTCTGCTCTGAAGTGCTGGTATATGGTGATCCACGTGGTGAGCACTGCTACCCATAACAGTAACCCTAGTGCCGAACGCTTCACATCTAGACAGACAGACAGAAAAACAAGCAATAAAATTAGTTACTGTCCAACAGTGGTCAAAACAACACAGTACAGTATCAAGTTGGCTGCTTAAAGCATTGCTTTAAAAACAAACAATACGTACATGGTTATAGGGCAGTGTTTTGTTTTTTTTTTAAAGTGGGTAAAACCTTTCTCAAGTTCTTATCAGAAAATTAGAATTTAAGCCCAAATTATTCTATACAAGGCCACATTATCATAAGAATTATATTTGTATAAATATAGCAAAAGTACTTACTATATTATTAAAAACTAATTTATTTTTAAAATCCTTTTTTCCCCTTTTAGGTAAGAGATCATGTATATTGATGAATACAACTTCTGTAAAAAAACAAAAAAAACAACCAGATCTAAAAAGTTACTTGGTCAACTTTTCCTACAAAAACAAACTATTTCATTTTCTCAAGCTTATGAAAAGTGCAGTATTACCCAAAACTCTTTAAATAGGATGAAGACACACTTGGTAATGTGCAAGCATGTAAAATGAACATGGAATTCACACTGACAACCTTTGTCAATATCATATGTCATGACTGAATGTTTATTGAGGAAACAAATTGAATCCTACAAGAGTGACATCCAAAGAACAGCTACTGACAAAAAACTACAAGACTGAATACAGAGTGCAAAACTGAATACTAAATACATTTTTAAAAGGTTCTGAAACTCACATGCTTTTATCTGTAGCTGTTCAGTGTAGGCTGGCTTTAAGAAGGCCTCCCGAAAAAACCAAACAACATTGACAAGCCACAGGAAGGGGAGAAACGCAAAGCCACCTGGAGAAATAAATAAAAAATATTTGACAGAACTAATCATTTACTAACCACTGAAATATTTTTAGGCGCATTAGTTCAAAATTTCGCCTTAACTTAAAAAAAAAAGACTCACAGCCAGTGTAACTAACCTAGAATATACAAAACAGGAATAGGAAGTACAACTGTATAAAAAAGGAACATGAGGATTAATATTAATACTCTCACCTAGATAATATTTTCGGCAAAGGCTGAGCTTCTCCTCATTGGGCAGTCGCTCCAGGTTCATAGTGATATTGTACGTTCCTGCACACAGAAAGAAAACAAAACAGATTACAGTGCTGGACTAGCTCTGTCCAGCATCCAAAAAGAATATATATATATATATATATATATTTATATATATATATATATATATTTTTTTTTTTTTTTTTTTTTTTTTTTTTTTTTACAAATAAAGGAATGCTTGTTATACAGACATTTAAAACACGCTCTTCCGCTGATTCTGAGACGATAATAAATCCGCTTTTTACTGCTTGACCGCTGAGCTAGTTCCTCAGATGACTGAAAAATTCACCTCAGGCTAAAGTTAGCAATCATTAGCTTAGCAACGTAACAAAAAGGCGTTACAAAATCGCTTGCTGTAAGTTTCCAGACTAACTCTCCAGATTGGGTAAATGTCGTTATAGAGTGTATCCAAAATTATGAATATCGTACATTAAGGTAATAATGTAATATCTTACCTTATCGTTTCACAGCCAAAAGTTAAAGAAAAACAAAACAATCAACACTTCCTCCTCCTTCTTCACAAGCGCTAGCTTCTTCTTCTTCGAAGGCTAACGCCAAGACTGAGGTGTTTCAGCGCCACCTACTAGGCTGTGCATCAGATTGCAGATTCTGCAATCACAGAATTTGAGACTGCTCCCATCCCACAAAGAACCTGTAGACGGTCACTGGTAGTTATTATTATTATTATTATTATTATTATTATTATTATTATTATTATTATTATTATTATTATTATTATTATTATTATTATTTCTCTACATTTTATTTACTAGTCCCGTGTCCCTTTAAAAAAAATCAACAACTCAGAGTACTGCAGTGCCACTATTAGTACCCCTTGCAGTAAACTGAGAAATGAACAGGCGCTCAATTCAGAGTATCTGTTCCAGTGTATCCTTTTCTTGACATTTTCCAATTTGCCCTGCATTATGTTTTCTTTATTCTGAGCACTGTTGGTGCTTTTGCTCCCATTTTAAAAAGTGCCACCTCTACACTGTCCTGTTTAAGTGACTAGTTTAGCCCCAGTGTCTGCCATTTCAGAAAAATAACACTGACAATCCTTTTCTTCAAAATATAAGTATAAAATTGAAATAGAAAAAGAGAGAAAGTATAAGATATTAAGAAGAGAAAATAGATACTCAAATACAAATTTATCGTAGAAACAAAATTGGGCTGATGTCAAAATAAGTAAAAAATGATCAAATAATGCAATTCATTTTACAGCCTTCTTATCATTTGCAAGTTTTAACAACTTACTTAAGAGTTTAATTTCATTCAGCTCTCTGTTCAAAAATTCAAATTCAAATTCAAATTTTATTTGTCACGTACACAGTCATACACAGTACGATATGTAGTGAAATGCTTGGACAACTGCTCGTGACCTAAAGAAAACAAAAAAGGAAAGGCTATGAATAAGATAGGAAATAAATATGAAAAATTAAAAAGGGTAAATTTAACTAGGAAGGAATAAAATATAAATTAAGGTTAAAAATGAAATAACTGTACAACACAAATTAGAATGAAGGGTAAATTTAACTGGGAAGAATAAGATAAAATATATAAATTAAGTTGAAAATAAAATAATTGTACAACAAAATACACAATATAGAACTATATAAGAATGTATGAAGAAATCTAAATATAAATAAATATATACACAATAACAGCAGCTGTACAAGTATTAACCGGAAATGAAGAATATAGTGACCAGTGTTGTGCAAAAACAAAGTCCAGAAAGTCCAGTGTGTGTGTAAGAACCATATGTGTGGGTCAGTACTGTGTGGTGGTGTGATTGTGATTGCACTGTTTGTTCATGGGTTGGATGTAAAATACCTACTTTTGGAAATAGTAATACAAAATAAAAAACAAAAAAATATAGCCCTGATAACGGAACTAACCAACTTTTACCCTTTTTTTAAAACGCTGATGTTACCTGAATATTTGCATAATATATATTATTATATTATTATATTATATTTCTTACCCTGATCAACCAGGTCCTCTTATATATGGCATGATCTGCAACTCCGTTAATTAATCCCTAATTAACAATAAATAAACTAAGTGAATGAAGGTTTAAACACCTTCATCGTTAGCCTTTCATTATCGCAATAAGGATTCATACTGCCACCTAGTGTTTGACTATGTGTATAGTCAAGAATGCTGGTAGATGTAACGCATTTAATTATCAAAACATTCATTCAGTTATGCAGCCTTAAAGCAGTTCTCCTTCAATTAAATTTCATTTCAGTGCTACCTCTGTCAATACTGTTAAATGGAGCGATTAAAAAAAGACGGTCACTGCTCTAATAAATGAACACGAAACTCACAATATTGTGCTAAGTTGCCATCTCTGCTTTGAAGATGATCTTGAACGCTGTTAGGTTCCATTTAATTATCCCAATTGTCTTCAAACGCAAAAAGACACAACATTTGACCATTTTTTGAGATTTAATTATTTTTTATGTTTTAATAGTATATACAGCTAAGCAACCTTTAAATTTTAAACCATAGCCAGTTGTGTCAAATAACAATTTGACGTACAACCGCACATGTACACGTCACTTTCCCCTCGCTAAGTGGGAAAATGAACTCAATTTCCCGTGCAGCACTGCGGCTCCCCCCTCCCATCTCGCGCCTTCCCTCTTGTCTCTCCTCGAGCTGCTAGCCGTCGGTGTGTGTTGTTGTTGAAGCAATGATGGCGGCAGCGGGATGCGGATCAGCAACCGCGGCTGCCGTAGGAGGCCAAGGTGGAACCGCTACGGCCAGAGGTCGTTTTCCCGGTCGGCCTTGGTCATCACGCAGTCGTTTGCGCTCTGAGAAGCGTTGGCAACTCGGGCGATCGGGCTTAGAAGCTGATGATGTGACTAACGGAGGGCCAAGGCCCGCAAACCTGGTTCTATCGTTAAACGAAGACCAGTCTCACTTGCGCTTGCTTGGAATACAGGAAAGCCACAAGATCCTTGGCCAGGCTGGATACAGCTCTAGTGGGAGTGAAGAGGTGAGGTCCCACACCCACCCAGGAGTTAGTATCTTTATTTCATCTTCTCACATTTTGTGTGATCGTTAATGCACCAGAAAGAGAGCAAGGCACAACAGTGTGACTGCTTAGTACCATGGAGAAATGTCAACATCCTTCAGGCTAGCGTTAACTTTAGCTTCAGCTTCAAGCTTGCTAAGCTAAAACTGTATGCTAAGTGTTAGCACAGTGGAGCTCTCCATTACATTTAATGAACAGTCGTAACACAAAATAAGCACTTCAGCAAAAGCAGCAAAGCTGTTCAAGTCACCGCAGCACTGTTGCTTAATTTGCTCCTAGAAATTTTAAACATTTAAAGGGTCATAGCATGCATAACTGCAAGAGTTTTAATTGTTAAAAAACACATTATGCGGGAACGCGAGTTTGTGATCAGGAGTCTCAGTTATTTCATGTATGGCCCACTCGTTATAGGGCCAGAGTAGCAGCTAGCTAGCTAATAGTGAACACAAAGAAGGGGAAGGATAGCGCCTTCGTACCCCGCACAGTGGCTAACTGGTAACACGCTGCATAGACTCGGGCAGAGTAGTTACTTTAAATAAAACCGCACATACGTCGGAGCTTATTTGTACCACATAGATAACTTTCACAAATTAGGTTGAATGCTTTATGGAGGGCTGGGTTTGCTAACCGCTAGCTAATGTCACCAAACACGTCAGGTTTAAATGGTGGTGCAGAAGTATGCCAAAGTCAAATGCAACCTTGTTGGAATCGAAAGCGTTCAAACTCACCTCATAAAGTTTAAGTAAAATGCCAGCTCGTAAGAGTGGCGCTGTTTTATGAGTTAAGATCCCAGTTGTGGGTATGGGGATGTACAGTACAAAGAGAATAGTAATTATAGCAAGATTTACCAGCAGTTTTTTTTTCGTAGCTGCTCATTTGACATTCATATTAAACCTGTTGTTAAATCGTGTTGCATTAGGTAGTAAACGGTCTATATTATGTAATAACATTATAGGAAGTTTTCCTACTCAGCCACATGTTTTTTTTTTCTTTTTTGTTGTTGCTGTTACTAATGCACAACGCATTTATGATATCTGTATAACAACCCATGATGAATGACAGTAGTTGGTTTCAACCTTTACTTAGAAAGAGCAAAACAGTCATGTACTATTGATGAGTTTCATTTTAAAAAGTCAGACTTGTTTGCTATATTGTTAGAAAAGCCCTTGTTCAGATATGCTATGATCCACATATATTGATTTGTTAATGTGTTACGTGTTAAAAGCATGTGCATGCAAAGGATTTTTTTTTCTGCACTCGGACCTAAAACTTTAGTTATTGTTTATCCTGATGGTTTAACAGTTTCCAGCAAAGTGCAAAGTGGCTTCAAGTGTTAATTGCGGTTTTATTTTTCAAGGGGGATGATTTCAAAGGATTTGAAGCTGAGACAAAAGGTTCCAAGGGACCCATATTGTCTCAACAAAATTCTTCCAAAGGTAAAGACCAAGCTGTTATTTAATCTCATGAAATATTTGGTGTTATTTGTAAATAACACCAAAGTTAGGAAATGAATTAAGCACGAAATGCAATATAATATATTTTTTCTATATAGTTTTGTCAGATGATTTTGTGTTCATTTAATACCTTTGTTTTGCAGGTGATGCTGCCAACACAAAATCGAAACGTCAAAGTGAGAAGCTACCGCTTAAAACGCCAGCAGTGAAGGCAGCTGCACCACCTGACCCGATAAAAGATGTAAAGTCTTCGGAGCAAATGCACGGCGTGTCCCTCGAAGCAAAACCAGCAAAAGATTGCAAGAAAGGTTCGAAAGGAAAAAGCACCCTGGATCGACAGCCCGCCAAGAGCAGAGCTTCATCAGCAGCACCGAGGATTACTATAAAGTTGGTGGCCAAAAAGAAAATCAAAACTGTAAAGGAGCCTCAGAAAAAATCTGCAAAGAAGTTGAAGATGAAAGGAGATCAGGATGAGCCTAAAACCAAGGACATTGAGGGTGACCAGATTTTAAGTGCTCATGTCAAATTAAAAGCTGAACCACAAGAGGATGAGCATGGCACAGAAGATAAAGGAGGGGGGACGGTACCTGTGAGAAGGCGTGGGAGATCTGCTTTAAAAACAACAGAGCCTGTATGCCAGACTAGCGCCAAAGTTGTGGTTAGTGACCAAAAATCAAAGGAGAAAGAATCTGTTGATCAACCTGATTCTGTAAAAGAGAGCGGGACTGTAGAGCCAAAATCACATGCAAAGAAATTAAAGCATAAGGAAACTGCTGCTGGCCAGGGTCCTGAAGTTAATCAACTAGTGACTCGTAGGAGCAATAGAGTCACAAACCCACTCTCTAAAAGAGCCACGGTGAGTGCACCTGCAGCGGAAAGTTTGAGTACAAGTGATGCTGTTGTAGCAGCGTCCAAGTCAGAAGCTTCGCGGACAGCAGAGGCCAAACCATTAGCGGGAAGTAACAGACGAAGGCAAAGCAGGAGGCTGAATAAAAACGATACAGTGCCAGAAAACCAAGGTCTGTCATTGTCAGAGACTGATAACTCAGCTGTGCAACCCAGTGACAGTTTGCCTTTGAAAAATGAGGACACGAGGGTCCCAAGCTTAAAGTTAATAAAGATCAGAAACCCTAAATACAATGCGCAGTCCGCGGGGAAGAATACGTCTCGAAAGAAAAAACGAAGAAAATTTATCTGGACTTTGACGTTAGTAAAGGGAGGAAGTCAGACGCCATGCGCTGAAAACACTTTCACAGTAACACCTAATGCTGTAAGTGAGGTTGATCAGCCCGCTCTTTGTGATACCAGTGTCAGTGAAAATTTAAAGGGAATTGATGATGAATCCAAACTTGATGACACAGTTCCACAGGAGAGTGAAAACACTGAGAAAAATGAGAGTAATCAGAAAGATTCCCAAAACAACGCCGAGGAGCCGTTGGAGGAAAAGACCTCTTTACAAGTTGAAGTTGCAGTGGAACACACGGCTGAAGCATCTCCACAAGAAATCACTAAAACGGACTGTGGGAAAGTTGTCCCCCCTCTTCAAATTAAAAAGGTCTCCTCTCCTGGCAAACATAAAAGTTCAAAGCCTTCTTTTTTAATTCAGCAGGTCAGCCCTGTGGCTGAAAAGATGTTGGAAAGAGAGGAGAAAGAGGATGTTTTAATAGATCAGAATGAAACTAATGAGGATAAATCAGCATGTCTGGATGTTGATGTCACACCAACAAGAAGGCTTAGGAGGAGAACATCAAGCCTTGATTCGTCACCAACAAAGTCTGTCAGTCAGAAGCCGGTGAACACTCCAAAACGAAAGCTTAGAGCAAGTGTACAGGATGAAGATGCCCCACAGGTTCATGTTGAAGATTCTTCTCAGGTTTCAACTGAAGATTCCAGTTCACAAGTTCTTCCCGAAAACCCTTGTCTTGATTTGACTGAGGAGCCATCGCAAACGACCTTTGTAAACTCCTCTGAAATTGTTGACAAGGATACCTCAAATATTGCTGAAGACCCCTCACAGTTGCCAGGTGACGCTTCCCCACCAAAGGTGGAGAATGAGGTAGAACCACAGATTAATGAGGCCGAACCACAGTTTAGTGAGGCCAAACCATTGCCTGTGCCTTCCAAGCCTAGAAGATGTAGGAATAACAAACTAGGGAAAAAGAAGTCTCTTCCCAGGAAGAAGGCTGTCGTTTCCACTGAAACTGCTGTCAACACAGAGCCTGTTACAGTTGACACTACTAACACGGAGCCTGTTCAAGAGGAAGACACTCAGCCTTTAGTAACAGAGGTAAGCCAGCCGGAAACAAAAGATTGCCCTCCGCCAGAGACCAAACAGGACCCTGTGTCAGTGGAGGAAGAGCAGATACAGCCATCAGTAAAGGAAGAAATGGACATTCAGTCAATTGAAAGTCAGCAATCTTTGTCACTGGAATGTCAAACGAGTGATCTAAATGCATCAATGGCATCTCAGAAAAAAGGAAAAAAGAAACGTAAAAACTTGATTGGTCAGCGCCAGAAACACAGACACAGGAGCAAAGATGGAAAATTTGCCCCACTCAAATTACCTGAAAGTGAACAAACTGAAGAGGGAGATGGTGACAGTTCTACCCCACTGGCAGCTAACGCACCATCCCCAAGCTTCAAACTTATTGGGGTACATAAAAAGTACAAAAAGAAGCAGTCAAGTCTTCAGTTTATTGGCTCTAAGAGACCAAAACCTAAAGTCATTTCCAAGCTGATAGATACAGGACTTGACAAAGATAGTTTGAAGCAGGAGGAAACAGACACATTAGTTGATGGGGGGCAGGCAGATGTTGCAGAGGCTCAGCGCAGTAAGTCAAAGTTCATAAAAAACATTAAGCACTTCATAATGCCTGTGGTAAGTGCCAGATCCTCTCGGGTGATCAAGACCCCGCAGAGGTTTATGGATGATGCAGGAATGTCTGTACTGCCTCGGAGAAACTCCCCAAAAAAGGGTTTACAACTGGGCTTGCAAATACGTCCAGGAAAGAGGCGAGATGATGGGGCAGACAGAGCAATATCTCCAATCCTGCCTATTGATGAGGAGGACATATTGAGTGAAGCTCAACTGGATGTCGATCTGTTTTCAGCTCAGGACCTCGATGAAAGTATTGATCTCGCCGATAGCCTGTTTTCTGAGAGAAAAAGTGTCAAAAATGATAAGAACAGGTCTCTTCTAAAGAACTCAAGTTTTAAGTCTCATCTTCCAGAAAAGGCAGGCAAGGAAGTGAATACACTGGACAAATCTCCAGAAAACAAAGGCGAGGATCTGTTTTCACTGACACCAGTTGATAAGCCTACAGAACTATCTACTGACCTCCTTGATGTTCAGAAAAAGAAAAGCTGCCCTAAGTTCACTAAGCAAACGACTCACCTCAAGATATATCAGAGGCTGAAGAAGCCACAACTGGGACTTAAAAGCAAAAACCCAACAGAGCCCGATGGTGCGAGCAAACCACTCCAGCCTCCTGTTGATTTAGCAGAAGGACTTGATGATGAAGCCATGAGCATTAGTCTTAGGCAACGGGATACAAGCTTAGAGAAAGACAAGTCCAAGCTTAAGATCGAAGACCTAGATACGCCTGGAGTAGTGAGAAAAGTTTCTGTCTGTGTTAGGACTACTAACCCAAAGTCACTCACATTGCAACATGGCCAAGTGGAAGATATAGCTGCAAAAGACACTGCCCAGCCTCACTCAGGTAACACCATACTAATGTTAAGCAACTTTCGATTCATCACTTACACAATCGTGCAAACAAGACTATACCATAGACCTGAAAATGGCTTGTATTGCTTCCACAGGAGAGTTGCAGTCAGTACAGAACTCAGGCAGATGTGGGGGCATTTCTCTTGGGTCTGTGGAGAAGGGAGTACCACAAAGAGCACGACTCACTGGTGCAAATAAAAGAATGTTCAATCTCCTCAGGAAAGCCAAGGTTCAGCTTATTAAAATTGACCAGCAGAAACAGCTTAAGTCGTCTGGGGTAAGGTCACCGTCACCACAAGCGTGTTTTCAATTCATTGTATACATTGACTGTTTTTTAGTAGCTTAACCTGGCTTAATAACATGTCATAGAGGAAGAACACATCATATAAAGACAGTTGTTTTGAGTGATACATTATGGATCAGTGTTTTTTTTTTTTTTTTTTATCTTTTCAAATTAACCTTGCAGCTGTTATCTGGCCCGGTTGGAGCCAGGTCTCAAGATATGACCTCTAAAAGACAAAGGAGGAAGCAGAGGGTGCAGCTTCATTCTGACGTTCCAGTCAAGACAGAACCGCCTCAAGTACAAGTAAGAAATCAATAGGCTCGAGGGGAGCGAGCATTGATCTCACTAAAAATCTTGTTTCTGTCTGTGGTTGTACCAAGCGGATAAAAAAACCCCTTTTGTTGAGCTGAAATTGAACAATAATATAAACAGGGAAGCTCATCCCGTGTAAACTAAAGCCTCATGACACTTTTATTTCCTTCCTCAGCCGCAAGTCATCTCCCCACTGTGCCAGGAGTTCCGTAGAGCAGGAGGTCCACGTATCAAGCACGTGTGCCGTGCTGCATCCGTGGTCCTCGGGCAGCCACGTGCCATGGTACCAGATGATATTCCCAGACTTAGTGCCTTGCCACTGCATGAAAGATCTGGCATTTCCCCATCAGCGGTCACTAAAGGTAGATATGACCAATGACATTACACTGCTTGTCTGAACAGTTCCTATAAACAAATTTGTTTCCTAACTCAAACATAAGTAACGCTATCTAACTTCCAGCAATCAGTTGTACAACTGATTAGTTTTTATTTGATATTCACTGTAACCAGACTTTCCTTGATCATTTATATATTTAGTGCCTCATCATTGCATCTTTACTATTTTTATCTATACCGCTGCTGTTTGATGTAGCTGAGAATGCATTTGGGAAAGAGAACAAGAGCTGCTGTTCAGATAATCGTGCATTATTTTCCCATTCTTATTGCATTTTTGTTCTTGCAGATGTTGGTTCTCCATCTGAATCTGACAGTCCTGGGCTGTCAGATCCAAAGGTCACCAAGGTCAAGAAACCATCAAATTTTGTAAAGCGGAAAGGACTTGGACCGTTTGGGTACCGATCTAGAAGGTGTGGCGTATGTAAAGGCTGCAACCACGAAGATGATTGTGGCAAGTGCATTAACTGCCTGGACAAACCCAAGTTTGGTGGTCCCAATACCAAGCGGCAGTGTTGTGTGTAAGTTATGTTTGGTAGTTTTTGTGGCACATAGGACAATGTGGTGAATTCTGATTTATTCTAAAAATTTGTATTTATTTTATTTTAATTACAAGGTATAAGAGATGTGACCAAATTGAGGAGAGGAAAGCACGCAGATTAAGTGGGAGAACGGCACCTAAAGGTAATTTTTCCCCTTCTGTGCACACTTCATGTTGTAGTAGTTCTTACATATCAGTGTCACCACTGTTTTCTTTTAGGTTCCTCTAAGCGAAGGCGATCCTCTCTCAGTGGGGGTCATTCAAGTAACGACGAAGGGAATGACTCACCGTCTGGTCTCCAGAGTGACGGCCACAGTCCATCATTGAGAAAGCAGCCGAAGCGTGTTGTTAAACCCCGTGTCTATTTTGACCTGGTGGATTACGACTCAGATCTAGATGATAAAGCTCTCTCGAGCTCTGCCTCACCAGCAAGGAGAAGAGGTGTCGGACCCCGTTTCAGTCAAGGTAAATTAATACTCAGCGACTGCTTGACACAGTCTAGTTGCTTGTTTTGTTTTTTAAGAATAGCAAGTAGCTGTGTAGTCATTTAAGTTTGGATATTGTGTACTATTATGATTACAAAGCCTGTAATAAAGTAAATTGTTTTTTCCATGATGTTCTCAAGACTTTGTGTCGCTGGAAGGATTCTTGGGAGACATATCAGATGATGAGGTCAGGCATCGAAAGTCCAGTTCTCACCGTGTGCCGTCAGCTCGACGTAAACCTGAGAAGGTGGGTAATTCTGGATTTAATTGGTGCTTAAACTGTACTTAACTTATATAATGGAAATTTGTGGCAATTGTATAGAAGTATATTGATGTTTGGCCAACAAGGACAAAAAAATGTCCAGCTCTGGCACGCTGTGCTTAACATCACACTCGTTACTGTTACTGATCAAACAAACCAGACGTTTCTGCACAAACTGTCTCAGGATTTTCTTACATTCCCTTTCTTTTGCTAATTTAATGCAGTGAATTTTAGCAATCAGCAGTTTAATTAACTATTATGCATGTCTGTAGGTTGCGGTGGTCTCTCAGGGTCTCCAGTCTCAGGGTCCTTTGGAGCAGACTCCTCCCAGTGTCCTGGCTGCATTGGCCCATGGATTTGAGCAGCGAACTGTCGAATCTTCTAAACCTACTCACAAAATCAGGGTTGATTTTAAGGTAGGGTTTTTTTGTTTGTTTTGTCTTTGTTTCATATATTCCTAAATTCCAGAGTTGTATTCCCTGTCGGAAAGTAATAACTAGAGTTATGTATTTGGAGACATACTTGGTTTCTTATTTGCCTTCCTCAAATATTATTTACTCCACAGAAGATGTACACACAGCTAACACCTGTAATAATTTAAAATGCATTTCATGTTTTCACGTTAGTATAATGTTTTGCCCAGCAGGGGTCGGTGTTAATCTAAGTTCCCACATGTGCAGCGTTCCATACATCATTCATTAGAGTTTTGTTCCTTCTGATCTGTCGAATTATTTTTTTTAATCTATGAATGAAAGTTTTACATGTGTGAAAATGCAAATTACAACTTGCATTAAATTTAATACACAAAGTTAATCCACAGTTCAATCAACAACATAGTGTAAATATCTATATGGGCATTGATTAATGGAAAGAGTAGGGTAATGGTAACTACTGTGAAAATCTTTAATTTTTTTTAATTTATTTATCTTTTTCAATTTTTGTCTCATTTTCAGGAGGACTGTGCTTTGGAGAATGTCTGGAATATGAGTGGATTAAGTATACTGACCTCTGCGCCTCCCATGCCACCCTATGTCTGCTTCCTTTGTGCCAGTAAAGGGCAACATGAGGTAACTGATAATTTCTACTCAATTTTAATTTAAATATTCAGTCTCCTGCTTACCACCTTGTATTTTCAACAAGTTTAGATAAACATTAAACACTACATGATTCAGATATCAAAGTGTCCTTTTTTGTTATTTACATGTTCTTTTTTTTTTTCTCTGACCCTCATTTTACAGATGCTGTATTGCCAAGTGTGCTGTGAACCTTTCCACAAATTTTGCCTTGAGCCAGCGGAGCGCCCCTCAGAGGAGAACAAAGAAAACTGGTGCTGCAGACGCTGCAAGTTTTGCCATGTGTGCGGAAGGAAAAACAGGCTCTCAAAGGTTAAAACATTTTATTTGTCTTGTTTAGCTTTCTTATTGGTATGTACTTAATCTGTTTGCTTCCATGTCTTCCTCAGCCTTTATTAGAGTGTGAACGATGCCAGAACTGCTATCATGCCTCCTGTTTGGGACCAAACTACCCAAAACAAAACAAGAAGAGGAAAGCCTGGGTAGGTTACTCAAAAAAACACAATTTTAGGGATATTTACTACAACCTGCCGATTTCTCATAGTAATATTTTGTGCAGGTGTGTATGACATGCACTAGGTGCAAAAGTTGTGGCGTCACACCAGGGAAGAGTTGGGACACTGAGTGGAACCATGACAAAGGACTATGTCCAGATTGTTCAAAACTCTATGACCAGGGTGAGGCGACAGTTTAACCTTAACAATACGTTTATCATTTGGTGAATTTTCAGCTTCTTTAACTTGTCTGAATGTCTCTTTTTTTAGGTAACTACTGTCCAATCTGCTTCAAGTGTTATGAGGACAATGACTATGATAGTCAAATGATGCAGTGTGGCACCTGCAACCATTGGGTTCATGCCAAGTGTGAGGATCTAACAGGTGATTTTTATTATTGACTCTGTAAACATTGATGGTATACAGTTTTGAAGCTTCTTAATACTGGAACAGCATTATCAAACTTAAATGTTATCTGCTACTGTCAGCTGAGCATGAATATTTTTCTTAGATTGCATTTGTGAATTTTGATTATGAGTGGATTTCTCTGCCTCCATCCAAAATATCTCTCCTGTAAAATAATTTCAGATGAGCTGTATGAGATCCTGTCCAGCCTGCCAGAGAGTGTAGTGTATTCATGTCGACCATGTAGTGTGACCCAACCCAGTGCCTGGAGAGAGCTTCTCTACATTGAGCTCAGGGCTGGGGTGGAGAAGGTGCTAGCATGCTTGCTTTCATCCACCCTCACCCAGCACCTTGTTACCTGCTCACAGGTAGGAGACTTTGCTTCTATTTTTATTAGTGATGCAATGATTGACTTGCCAGGGACTGGAATCGGATGATTTTCGGTGTTCTCAACACCAACCGGTGACCAGCCTGATATATGTGCCGTTATGAGCTGGTCCATTTCATGCATGCACAACATGCACAAGTACTCATGCACCCACTCACAGCCATATGTTAACATGTTGTGAGTAAAGTTTGGTAAAGTAACCTGCAAGGGAAAGCACTACGAAAACTTTTGCCGAAAACTTAATCAGATGCTTAACTCAAACTTATCCAGCTGAACATGGACATTTTTACAGAAGCTAACAAAAGAAAAGTGGTAAAGATAACTAAAGCTTAAAGAAGCCTTGGCATGAGCAAAAGATCAAAGCAGTTACAGGAAAACTTATGGAGACAAGTGAAAAAGAAAAAAGAATCAATGTCCTGTTATCTGTTGAAGTTCTACACATACTGGAAAATGATGCAAGTCCCTGACTCGTTTTTGTTTGTTTTTTTGTTATATGAATATGCTGCACTTGCTTTTGTTTGCTAAAGGTAAGGTGAAATATGTCAGTTAAAGGTGGGTGCACAGAAACACGTTTTCATGTATGTGTTCCTCTTTACAGCAGTAGAGCACTTTATTTTCAGTTGTTAAAGTGAGAGAAGTTCCTGTAACTTACTGCATATTGGGATAAATTGTGAAGTTTAATAAGTTGTTTTTTTTTTATTATGAACATAAAATACATGATTCTTGTTTGTATATGCTGTCAATTGTAGTTCTTAGAAAAAAAATCATAACCAGGAAAAATCGGTATAGGCTGGTCACACATTGCAGTCGGTTCATCTCTAATTTTTATGACTCAAATGTTGGTTTTTATGCTACATATCATTGAATATAGCTAACAAAATATTTCCGTTTACTGTATTATTATTATTTTATTTTAGTAAACCACTCAAATTGCATGATGTTTAATTTTCTTCGACTTCTGTTGTAGTGTGAAAGATCGGTCGACCCTGACAGTGGCATAGAAGGAAAGCCAGCCTGTGACCTCCGAGCTGTAGGAAAGAAGTTTGACAAAGGCCTTTATACTACACTGGTGAGTACACGGCCCCTTATTTAATGTCACATAATCAGCTCAAGTAGATTAACTGGTATAAAACATTGTGCTTCCATTTAAACATTAGGTCTGTACCATCATAGTAAAAATGATGATCATGATCGTTCAGTTTTTATTGCAAATTGTAAACCGAACATTGCTTTCACATTTTCATATATGTACGAAAATATAAGTGAAAGTTAAATCGGTCTTCTTTATTCTCCTTATGTTTTTCACTCCTTTCTTTATACCTGTATGATGTATGCAAATAAAACAGTGCAAGTTTTGCCACTTTTGATAAAGAATTGCTCGAGCTCGACCTGTGTTTGTCTAATATGTTGACCATTTTCATGAAGCCTTCGTTGACGGACGTGGGTTACTGACCTGGTAGCCTGGCTGCCCCTGGGTGGGTCTGGGACGGGCGTGGGGTTCTGGGGGTGCTCCATCTCTGGGCTGGGCCCCTGGCTGGGCCTTGGGGGCTTGGGTCCTGGTTGGTGTGTTGCCGGGGTTGTGGGTGTATGGGGGCCCAGCCCTGGCGCAGGGTGCCGCCAGTGCATCGAGCCACCTGGGGGGCTCTTCAACTGTTCGGGGAGGCTGTTACATCTTGCAGGGGGTCTCCTCTCTTCAGGAACTCACTCTGCAGGAGAGGGAGATACAGGAGAGGAAGATCTCAGCCTGGGTGTCTATTGTCTTGTGTAATCTGGAAGATGAGTGGATGGTGGGGTGGGTGCCGGTTTCTCTGTGGTGGGGTCGGGTGGGCTGTCCCGGTCTCTTTGGGGCCAGGCGGCGCTGCCGAACTGGGCCCCGGTCCTAATGGGCCTGGGCCCCCTTTCCCTGGCAGGTTGCAGAGTATGGGGGTGCCTACTGGGGTCAGCGGGGGAGCTGGCCCCAGGGAGGGGTCATTTGCCCCTCCCTTCTTTGCCTCCCCATCTCCAGCTGCCTCCCTCTTCCCGCTCCACCACAATCACCCAAACGTGCAGGGCCTTGCTACCCCCATCCCCCGTCCCCTTCTGGCTGCCTGTGCCTCAATTTTATCTCACAACTTAGACATTCACATTACTCACACCCATTACACATACATATAGGATCTTGGGGGTGGGCACGATACACGGAATCCAAATTACCATCAGGGTGTGCACCTCACCCCTGGCGTCGTTGCCCACCTCTCAATTTTAAATACACGTAGACATTGAGGGCTAGCAGGAGGGGCTATGTGCTTACCTGCTGCTCTCTGGCAGGTAGCTCCATGCCCTCCTGGGTTTTAAATGCACCTTAGAACACACATGCATCAACACTACATTATGAGCGGGCGGAGGGAGGTTCGGAGTCTTCACACACGCCCGTTCTCTGCAGCCTGCTGGAGCGGGGGGGGGGGGGGGGCTAGGAGGAGGAGTTGGCCGTCCGACTGGGGTCTGGAATGTGGGGCCTCCCTGCTGCTGCCGAGTCGGGGCGGTCTGCTTCTCTCCACCCCAGGGAAAAGGGTAACACCTGGGTCTGGGTGCAGTTTCCCCCTCCAGGGGCAAGGGTACCTTGACCTGGGGTATAGAGTACGCTTGGGAAGTGTGATCGTGTGTACAGTGTCTCTTTGTGTCTGTCTCCACGTTGGGTGAGTGTTGAGTAAGTGCATATGAGAGCAGAGGGTGGGAATGGATGTCTGTATCTGTGTGTGCCTGTTTGTCTGTGTCTATATGTCAGGTTGGGTATCAGACGCCACCTCTCTGGGGACATCTCAGGCCCTCCAAGGTATGGAGGCTTATCTCCCCCTACCACCACTTTCCCTGCCAGTGGCAGACGCCCTCAGACATCGGTGCGTTGGTGGGTCTTTGTGTCCGGGGGTGGGCGTCCAGGTACACACCGGCTCACTCCTTGGTGGCTGCTTGTTGGGGTCTGGAGCCTGGGGCTCGCTCGGGCCCCTTCAGGGGTGGGGTGCCCTCGGCCTCTCGGCCTGGGGCTCGGTCACTCTGGCACAGCTGGCTGAGCTCACGGGCACGTCACTGCAACCCCCCCTGGCTTCTGCTCCGCAGGGCTCTCCTCAGCTCTTTCTGGGACAGTGGCGCGGCTGCCCCTCTGTTGGTCTTCCTTGGTCTCTTGTGTTTTGAGGGCCTCTGGATGTCTGGAGTTTTGATCTCATGCCCTGCTTCATGCCCTTGAGGACGGGGCTGTGGCTCCCCCACACCCTCTAGCAGATCATTACATGAAGGAACCTTTTAATACAAGCGCGTTCATGCTGACAGTTGTACACACGGGTGCTCACACACACACAAACGACACACGCTGTGCGCTGTCGATCTTGCGTGCTGCACAATAATGTTTAATATTTAGTATTTACTGTTATATTCCCATATATCATCGTGATGTTGTTTATTATGTTGCTCTTTTTTTTTCTTCTGCTTGTTTTCTTTTTTCTTTCTCAACATGTGATCCAGGTGATTGATATATGTATTTTTTTTCTGCTTATTTTGTTGGTTTTTGTTTTTTGCCCTTTATCCCCGTCCCTCTTCCCCGCTGTTTTTCTTTCCCTCTTTCTTTCTCCCCTTCCTTTACCCCAGTCAAATCTGTCCCGTATTTAGCAAGTAAAAATAAAATAAAATAAACAATAAAAGGTGAATCAAATAGACCATTACGGCAAGGCTGGGATGGTCAATTTGGTAAAGTAAATCTGTTGGGCATCTTTCTTCGCCTTTAGACAATAATTCTGATGGCAAAAGAGCCAAACGGGACAGGCAAAAAAAAAAAAAAAGAAACGCTTCATTTGCTTTTGCATTTTAATTAGCAAAACATGCATTTTAAATATTGCTCAATTTAATTGTGTAATGCCAAAATTGTCGTCTAGATTCAAATTCAATGAATGTACAGCCCTATTATGTGATATAGAATGGTACAGTGGTCCCTCACTATAACGCAGTTCACCTTTCGGTCTCGCTGTTTGGCAGATTTTTTTGGTGCAATTTTGCATGCTTTTTTTTTGTGTTTGTTTGTTTTTTACAGCGCATTGTGTTCTGCGTTCTGATTGGCTGTAGACTATTGTCAATCAATATCGTGCCGTGTGTCATCCTGTAATGTCGATGAAACGTTTTGCACCATCAAAGGAAACCGCAGGTGCCTTTGGTTTTATTCTGTAATACTGGACTTTTTTTTCTACAAAGGATTGAACTTTGAGGGTGTTTAAACAAGAGAGATAAGTGTAAAATGTTCAAGCCTGTCAGAGAAAAGTGTATAAAGTGTGTAGTCACGGCATTTAAAGCCATAAAACATCTATAATAATTGTAAAACATAAAGTTGACTACTTTGTGGATTTCACATATCGGTTATGGTTATTTTTAGAACGCAACTACCGCGATAAACGAGGGACTACTGTAGTTACATTCTTTTGTTGGAAATGCAGCTGCCCTATCAGCACAAGATTGAACATCTCAAGGACACCAAAATATTTTTTCTTTCTTTTTTTTAATAGAAAATGTTCCATGAGGATGTGGTCCAGGTGGTGCGAAAGAGGCTAGAGCAAGAAGAAGATCTTCCAGAGGAGCGGAGACCTACTGCCTTGGCACGATCCTACTACTTAAAGGTGCTGTATGGCTGAAAACACAAAGTCTCCTGAAGTTATGCATGATTGGCTTTAAGCATGATTTATCTTTTTGTTTGTTTGTTTTCAGTTTTATAACATTTATAATTATTGAGTGATTTTTCTCTTTTAGCTGCTCGAGGAGGTATTTAATTGGTTCAACAGCCAAGACCCAAAGGTGTGGGACCCTTGTACCAAAGACTTGCCAGTGTGAGTATTACATTTTTAACATTTTATAAGTTTAAGAAATACTCCATTAAAGTTATGTACCTAGATAGTGTTGAAGTACACCGATTTCACTGATTATTTTAATGGTAGTGATCAGGCGGAGACTCTTACTTCCAAAATCAGACATCTTTTTATTTGCGCTTTACAATAAAATACAGATGCATCCGGAGACCTAGCCTACTTCCGCTACGTCTAGCGAGGTCTGGCTCACAACTGGAAATCAACACAATCTTATGGGTTCGGTGTCCCGCCCATTGTACCGTCCCCTTGAGCTGTCCTGCCTCCGGTCTTCCCCACCTCAGCACTACAAACAAAATCCTAAATTTACATGTAGCTCTCTAATCTTCGCTACCTACAGTGAAAATATAAAAACACGAGTCCATAATCACATTTCCCTCAAGCACCCCTTTTCACAATAGATACAACAGAAATGAGCACATCTGTGTAAAGCATCACTATAACTAACTATAAAATTAGCTAAAGTCATGTCTCCTTACAGTAAAATACAAAACAAAAAACAAACAGTTTAGATTTACTATATTAGAAGTACAGACTTCACTGTTGATTAGATATTATTAATCCCTCGGATGGGTTCCTCCGGGAAATTCAGTTTCTGGTAGCACTGCACCAACAGAAGTTGCAGAATATGAGCAGAAATATACCATATATATTTATATATAAATACAGAGACCTATATAAATACAGAGTATATAATAGGGATAAATAGGAATAGGAATACCAGGGAATTGCACATTTCAACTATTGTGAATAGGAATGTAGGAATATCCTACAACCACTGAGGGTTTTTTTTAACCAAAACTGAAATCTTTGATTTTTTTTTTTAATCAATATGTCCACCTTTCTTTGATGGCATACTTTGTCAGCATCTTCACTGCTAGTGTTGCACAGCAGAAAGACAATCTGTCTTTGGTCAGAAAATATGTCTCTACTCGGGCGGTGCTCTTGGCTAGAGATGGTGCATTTTTCTTTCTTTCTTCATAAAATGATCCAAACGTCTTCTGTTAGATTCATGTCAAGTGATTGGATCATAGTCTTTCAGTTCTTTTACATGTATGTCCAACCCTGTGAAATGTCTGGTGTTCATTTAATAACTGTCTGGAAATCACAGCTCTGCTAAATTTGTTTCAATGACAATAGGTTTTCTAACTTCATCGCTAGAGTATTTGCTTTAGTTTCTAATTTTGAGGCTTTATTATTAGTTTAAGCCTGCAGTTATTGAGATACAAGACATTATATAGAACTGTAAATATTTTAAGTGTTAAATATTTTTATCAAGTAGGTAAATTTATGTGGGTTTCTTCACTTCTGATGCATGCTGTATAATGAAAAGGGAAAGCACCATTCTGTTTTTGTGCTGCTTCAATTTTTGAACTTCTGAACTCTCTCTTCAGGGGGATGTTGTCCCAGGCTGTTCATCCTCCTACAACAGAGCATGTTTATGCTCAGTGGCAGGAGAGAGAGGATCTTTCATCTAGAACTCCACTGGGACTCCTGCAGGAAGACAATGGACAAAGCTTGGATATAAAGGAAGAAGAGGCTCTTTCTCCAATGTCTAGGGAATCTTCAAGCCTGAACCATTTTAAAAGCAGCAGACTCAAATTCAAAGGTGACGGATTTAGTTTATGAGAAAATGTTCTTTTTTTTTCTGTTTTTTCTCTTCCACTAAATATTTACTTTTGTGTGTTTACTTAGGAAAAAGAGGTCGGCTTTCAAAAGCTGATCTAGACACTGGATGGTCTAAAGATGATGAGAGACAGTGCTCTTTGTGTCAAAAATATGGAGACCTCAAATCGAATGTAAATAATTCCCAAAACATTAAAATTGAGTGGTTCACAGAAGAATGCAAACACAATTCACTTATTTTTGTAAATTCTCCATTCTCTTTGATTAATTTCATGTTGGATTGTGTTGTTTCCTTTCTCAGGAAGCAGGCAGGTTACTGTATTTGGGCCAGAATGAATGGGCTCATGTCAACTGCTGCCTGTGGTCTGCAGAAGTTTTTGAAGAGGACAATGGCTCTCTGCTGCATGTACACAGCGCTGTCACAAGGGGACGTTTGATGGTTAGTTGTTATCACCCTGATAAACTGAAAATTGCTTAAAATCTGTAGAGTTGAACCAGATCAGTCTTTTTATTGTAATTACGTTAACCCAAACTTTATTCTTCACTCTTCACTGTCATTAACCCCAATCGTCTTCAGCGATGTGAACGTTGCAATCAGTCGGGTGCCACTGTGGGCTGCTGTCTGACATCTTGTCAAAGCAACTACCACTTCATGTGCGCCCGCTCCCGTCAGTGTGTCTTCCAGGATGATAAAAAGGTCTACTGCTATAAACACCGACATCTCATCAGTGGCAGGGTAAATTCTCCTCTCCCACCTCGCCTCTTTCAGGATTTAAACAAGTTTGAAGTACATTTTAAAAAAAAGAAAAAAGAATATTTTTATTTAAACCCTAATTTTAGTTATGTACCTTTGTTTTACAGATGATAACTGGTCAGGAATTTGAAGTAAACCGCAGAGTGTATGTTGATTTTGAGGGGATCAGTCTCCGCAGAAAGTTCTTGACTGGGTTGGAGCCAGACCTTATCAACGTGATGATCGGTAAGCTGTTTTGTTTTAGTTGGTTGCTTGTTTGGGCCCTTAAAGGTGTTCATTAGAATCTGCTTTTGTTAAACTCAGAATTGGTCTCCACATTGTTACGGCACAGGTTCCCTACAGATTGAAAATCTAGGTGTGCTGACAGAACTTTCAGCGAACAAAGGAAAATTGTTTCCTGTTGGTTTTCAGTGAGTTGTATATTCTGCTTTTAACATTAATTATACTTGATAACACTTGATTATATAAAGAAATTATATTTGCAACATTGAATGAATTTCCCTCTTCCATAATAAGGTGTTCTCGGTGGTATTGGAGTACGGTTAACCCATTGCGGCGGTGCAAATACACATGTACAGTCCGAGAGGTCCGGCCAATTGTCCCAGAGAAGCCAGTTGAGGAGATGCCGAACCAGGGAGATAATCACACCATTGCTCACAGCCCCCGTCCAATACCTGGTGTGTTGATTTGTTTGTTTGTTTTGGGGGTTTTCTTTACTTCTGAAAACTAGATTGCCTTAACAAGTGATTCGCTGTATTCATAAATCATTTCTATCACTCTTCAGTATCAAAAACTCAAGACACTTATATATCAGAGTGCCACCCCACAATGGAGGAAACCTCGATTCCAGGTATCCACCCAAAGTCAGATCACGGTGCAAGGCCAAAGATTCCCCAACCCAGGAGACCAGCTGGAGGAATGTCAAGACCTCTGCCTTCCCCAGGTATGATAGAAATTGTAACCTGTTCTTATTTAGAAACATAATAAATAAGCCATCACAGAATGTAAATATAACTGATTATTTCTGTTTTCCTCTTAGGAGTAGCCCAGCCCCACCACATACTGACCATTAGTGATCTAGAAGAGACTCGAGGAGTTCGTCGCCACGGCCCACACTCACAGACAACAGGTCTGCGCAGTCACAGGTCCCCCCCTCCTCTGGGTCCTGTAACTGGACCAGTCACTCTCCGCACTGGAAAAAATTCCCTCCCTACCTCCCCCTTGTTCCCACTTGGTGCAACAGACAGCCTGATAAATTCTACGTCATCCCGCCCAGTTGGAAGTAGAGGTTCTTCCTCTGTACGATCCTCTGGGAATACAGCCCACTGTAACTCGTTATTCTTTCCCCAGTCTCCCTGGCAGGAAGGTGCTGGAAATTTTCCCTCTCAAAGTCTACCCTTCTCTTCACCTGTACAACATTTACCCAGAAGTCGACTGTCGTTTGATCTAAGCCAGTCGGACTCAGTCGAGGTGCCACACAACTTCTTAGCTTCACCAGAGCCAGAGGATGTCTCTCCAGCAAATGGTACATCACCCCAGGAGGACTTGGACCAACAGAAAGATGAAGAAGAGTTTCCCTACAGTTCATTCCACAAGGACCCCAACTTGAGTCTGGGCCAAGAGATGCGGACAGAACTTGAAATTGAAGAAACCCTCTTAAATGAGGGGGTGGCAATGAATTGTGGGGAGCAAATAGTGGTGGAAGGTGATGATCAAGAGGAATTTTGGGGAGCAGCCCAAGAAGTACAGAAGAAGAAGACCCTTGTTGCCAGTTTGCCACGGTCTGCAGCCTCAGCCAGGGATGACCTGGGTAACACATCCTCAGATGAAGATATGGAGCACTATTTTGACTTCTCTCGCACAATAGTCAGCTGCCCGGGATCAAAAGATCACTCGAAGTCTCCATCCTCGCCTTCCTCTCGACCTATGGCTCAACTGGATGGGGTAGATGACGGCACAGAGAGTGATGCAAGTATAGCAACCAGTGATGATGCTCAAAAAGTTAACAGTCAAACTCAGATACAAGCCAAAAAACTAAATGATAAAAATCTTCCCGACTTTGAAACCGCTAGCAGCACACAACCTTCCAAAGAATCATCTGATGATAAGCGAACAGATTCTTCTCCAGTCACGATTTCAGAAGCCACAAAAGATCCCGCTGATGGTTCAACCCAAGATGCACCTAAATCTTTTGATACCAGTCAAACCTCTGAAACCCCTTTAGTAAACCAAGAGCCCATGCTTTCTTCTCCAGTTGATAACATTCTGCCTAACCTAACTACAAATGTGCCTGAAATCCCATATTCAGAGGGGTTATTGCCAGGTTCCAGTTCAGGGTTGTCCTCTGAAACACCTCTTCTTCTTGAGAGATGTGACACTAACCCACAGTTCACCGAAATGCTTCCCGTGCTGCAAGACACACCACTTGAGACCCCCGAACCTTGTAAAGCCCTGAACTCATCACCTGACTGCAGCAGGTTTATATCACCAGCTGAGGGGGCTAGTGTGTTGATGAATGACTTATCATCTACTGCAACAGAGGCCCCAGTAGCAGGTTCTGCTGATAACAGTCAATGCTCTCTGTTGAGTCTTCTTCAGCCTTCCCCTTTAATGTCAACAGATGTACCAAACCCCTCTCAAGGACTAGTAGACCCTCTCCAGATGTATTCTTTGCCTACTTTCAGTCAGCCTCCCTTAACAAGTATTACATTGCAACCAGTGACCGCTGTACAAGAGTCAACAACTTTACCGTCCCTGGAACCTGCTAAACTGACAACTCTTAGTCCCGTTGGAGATATGACACAGACACTACTAAATGTCGTGCCTCAGAATGATCCAAGCTTATCAGCTACTGTTTCTCTACCGGTGTATGCCACACAAACACAGCCACTAGGCTCTACAGCTGTCAGCATTGTTTCCTCCTCTGCAGCAATATCGCCTCTGTCTGGACTGTCAACACACTGTTCAGCTGCTCCCACACAGGTACAAACCACCTCAGCTCCGATGATCCTAAATGGTTACAGTTCTTCTGTCCAGAAGGAAGCTACAGCTGGCCATACAATCTCCATCAATTTCGCTACACCCAGGCCAACTATCGAACCTCAGCAACCAGTGGTACCCCAGGCATTACCGGGTCATGCCATTCTTACTGTGAAGGAGGTGGGAGGTCCAAATGTAGACCCTACACCACATGTACTACTGGTGAACCGCCTTGGGCAGATCTTTGTGAAAAACCCTGAAAGCAACACTTTCCAGCTGCCTACTCCCAACTCCCCATCCTACAACTGTGTCACTCAGATTGCTAGCCTTTTGCAGAGCAACGCACTGTCAGCCACACTAGCTGCAGCTGGTAATATGACTGCACCACCATCTGTGGCCAATGTGACGACAGTACCTCCTCCACTAGTCACGCCTGCAGTTCAGAATCCATCTGCTGTCACACAACTGCTCACACACAAAAACAATGACACAATGGTAATGTCCAATGTGAAGAAATCAAGAAAAACTTCAAAAACACCAAAAGATGAAACTGCTCCAGATTCAAGAAAACCAAAGAAGAAGAAGGATTCCAGCGCGTCAAAGAAATCTAAGTCCTCCACGGCCTCAGGGCAGCCTGCTCTGCCATCTGAGAATCCTCCCATGAGTCCTGCTGAAAGTGCCCAAGCAATTATTAATCAAGCAATGGCGAGTAACTACACCCCCAAGTGGAGTGGGCTTCGAACAATGAGCCCTTCCTCACTAGTTTTGCCACCCGGCCTGTTAATTGAACCAGATCCTCCAGAGTCACCCCGCTCTCCATCACCACAACCTAAACCAGTTCCCCCACCCCGCCCTCGCACCCATGTCCGCATGAAAAGAGTGTCTTCACTTTCAGACCGCATCGTCACAAAGAAATCTAAGGTTGACTTCCTGCAACCAGAGCCCGTCATCGAGGATGAGGAGCGTCGCAAACCAGCTTTTCCAAGCATCTCCAGCAGGGCCTCAGGAGTCCGAATCAAGACCCCCACAGTGAAAGGAGTACTGAACTTGGACGAGTTAAAAGAGGAGCATCTAAGTGATTCTGATAGCTCAGGGTAAGTTTTTACCTATCTGAATTCATTTTTTTAGCTGCCCTGCTGGTTATTGTGTCAGTGATCATTTAGGCTGACAAAAGAAAGAAAAATTCACGTAGTCAAGCAATTGGTGGCTATTGGCTATTGGTGGTATATGTTTCCATTACTCAACGAATTGATGTCTTTTCGATTTTTAAATACAGTCCACTTCAAAGAAGTTGGAACGTTGTGTAAAATGTAAATAAAGCATTTCAGTGACTTTTAAATTATTTCAGTCCATTGCTTAACTGAAAAAAAGTACAAAGGAGTCATGAAATGTTCATTGTTTTACACAGGCTCATTCTGAATTCTTTGCCACCAGCATGTTTGAAATATCTGGGACAGCAGTGAGTTTATCACTGTGCCGCGTCACCTGTTCTTTGAAGTAGCGTTTGGAAACTGAGACCACATTGCTGTAGTTTTGAAAGTGAAATGTTTTCACAATCTTGCTTGATACCGTATTTCAGCAGCCCAAAGACAAAACCTACAAATCCTGTATACCTTATGCAGTATTTTATTCAGCTTTAAAGGGTGCCTTCGTAGATGTGCAATTTACCCACGCAGTTAGTACTAATGAGGCCTTGTACTATCTCAAATTATGGCTTTCATGGAGTTTGTGGATAATAGGTCTGATGATTGTTCTTCTCTCTCATAGAAAAACAATGATTTTGCGTCAGAGAGCCTGAGAAACAAATATTTATGTATATGAAGTCATTTTTAAAAACAAAATAATTGTTTCCACTTGCTTTTCCCAGATCAGAGCCTTGGAGTTTCATGTCTGTGAGTGAACAAGGCAAACAGCAGGCCTGGGAACCAGTGGGACACAGCACACTGACTGACTGGAAGAAATATTCTGGTATTCTTGAGTTAAAACTGTGTAATTTCAAGAGTTTAAAAATACCAGCCACATTTAATATATCACTGATTAATAAATGGTACCTTTTCGCTTCTGCGTCCTTTAAATGTGTTGAATTGTTTAAGAACAATGTGAAAAAGGAGCTCTACGGATTGTGTTTTGTTAGGCGCTGCTTCTGCCTCAGATGACGAACCACCTCCATCTGATGATGAGGGATGTCCAACGAATAGAGACCAGCCACACTTACGATTCGAGATAACCAGCGATGACGGCTTTAGTGTAGAGGCAGACACCATTGAAGGTAAGGCCAGTGTTACATTTTAAAAAATTAGCATCGTAATGTTCTCGTTTTTTATGCTCATTGCTTTGTGCTAATCCCATCTAATTGTCAACTCTTCCTTCAGTGGCTTGGAAAGCAGTCACAGATGGGGTGCAGGAGGCTCGAGCAATTGCAAGGTTGAGGCCACTGACGTTTCAGTGGCTCAGCGGTCCCCGTATGCTGGGTCTGGTCCATGACGCATTAGTGTTCTTGCTGGAGCAGCTTGAAGGAGCTCACCGTTGCCAGCGCCATAGTTTCCGTTTCTTCAAACAGTTCAGCCAGGAGGATGATCTGCCCGTCAACCCCAGTGGCTGTGCCCGTTCGGAGCTTTACCTTAGGTATGTTTGCCCTTTAGCCTTTTTTCCGTTAGTACCTGCTTGTGACTTGAGGCAGTACAACTCGGCTTGACTCATTTTCCATTACAGTTGAGCAGCACCAATGTGCGTGGGGTTGTTATAGCAACACGCCCGGCCCTCCTGTGGCGTCATTTGTATGCAACACAAACGCTACAACAAAGATGGACGTCAAGGCGATGCAATTCCTGCTGCTCAGCCTGTGGCACCATGGTGTTGTTTCTGTGCCATTTCCCTCATCGCCGGGTTTCAAAAATGGCGGTTTTGATTTTTGGAAGAAGAATCCAAACTCAGGGTACCAGTACTATCAATTAGGTGGGTGACAGTACCAGGTACTGGTACTGTCACTTCAATTGACAGTACTGGTACTGTCACCTCATGTAAAGCCACCCAGAGTAGGTACTAATGGAAAAGGGTTGTTGGATTCATCCTGGAGAGAGTGAGTCAGAAAGATATAACTCTTCTAGAACTAACAGCAGTTTATTTGCTCCAACAGGAAGTCTACATTTGATATGTTCAACTTCCTGGCTTCTCAGCACAGACAGCTTCCTGACATTGGGCCTTACGACGATGAGGAAGACGAGGTTCTTTTGAAGTCCACGAGGTCAGGCTTTAGTTTATATTTCCTGGATTGTAATGCCATATTAGGACTTTCAAACTGCTTTTCTCTGAAATATGTTGTGCAGCTTCATATTGTAACTGCACACCACTTTTTTTTCAAAACTAAAATATACTTTTTCATAAATATATTGACTATTGTCATTTTTTTTAGTATGTTGCAAAACAGTGTTGTTGAAGTTTTGGGTCAATTAATTTCTGCTCCCTTTATCAGACGAGCCACCAGTTTGGAGTTGCCCATGGCCATGCGCTTCAGACATCTGAAAAAGACTTCCAAGGAGGCAGTAGGAGTGTACAGGCGAGTTACATTTGCAATTCATCATTGCTACATGAAATAGTAAAATGCATTGCTATACGATGCTTAAAATACTCAGTTGACAACATCATAGTTTTAAGGCTTTTAAAGTTCATAGCCTTGGCTGCAAAAGCCACAAATATTTAAAAAAAAACCTCAGAATTGGGTTCACTTCTTAATCTTAATGCCAGCATGGCATTTAAGTTCCTGTTGCATGTAATGAACTCAGAGCTCTAACTGTGTCATCTTCCATCTCTTTAAAACCAACACAGGATATGACTTGTCTCTCTTTGGAATCTTTTATCATTTTCACACTTTGGTTTGCCTATTTATAAGATTAACAGAGAAAACCAAAGCATTCCCTGTCAAGAGCAGCGTGAGCAGGAGGATTCAAAACTGAAAAAAGCATCCTTCAGTGATGTTCAATGAATATTCAGCATTGAAGTCCAGTTTGTTTTATTTTGTTCCAGTATGGATGACTCTTTAAAACATTTTCTGTTCAGTTTACCTGTCTAAGTTTAATATGTATGACTATTTTTTACAGTGTAGTATAGAATTGTATCTGTGATCATGTTAATGGAAAAACAAGTTGGAGAAAACATTTTAGCCTTTAGCTCTACCAGAGGTATATTAAAAAGGAGTTTTTCTTTCCCCCTGTCACCAAGTGGGGTTTCCTCTCTATTATTGTAGGGTCTTTTCCTTACAATATAAAGCTCTTACCATCCTGTGGTGATGAGAACCACATGACTTAAATGGCATTAGCTTTCATAAAACAAGGGTGATACATAGATAGTCATTTGAATGCAAGTAACAGCTCTTTGGCAGTAATGTGTCATTATTGCTAGCCAGACAACAGAGTCACACAAAACCATTATTCCACACAATGAATCATAGCTAGCATACATGCACAACAATTCTGCTTTTGCTAACAGCTGTTCAAACATCTGTTTCATGTTAATCCTAGTGAGGCTGAAGAAAAAGCAGCCGTTGGGAAATGAAACAGTGCCTTGGCCAGACATTACGGAGACAGCCTGTTCAACGAGAGCTTTTTTAAAAAACTACAAAAACATTCCCACTCTTTGTTTATACTTTGGCCGCATTTAACACGTTTTGCAAGTACTTCTGCAAGACATTGGCTGCACTGTGACCTCACTCAATTTCTAAGAAAGAAGGTCTTGTTAAACAGAAAACTTTTTTTTCACTGCACAATACAGCTTTGTCACTCTGTAATGTCACTGCTACCCAGGAAGCACAAAAGGAGAAGTGGTAGGGGTGGGGGCAATCCTGAGAAAAGTGTCAAAATCTAGTGACAAAGAGCATGTAGGGTAGAGCAGGGCGATATGACCAAAAATATTTATCACGATATACATTAGAAAATTTGCGATAACAATAACATATCCTCAGCATAACCATGTATAATATCCACAGAGGTTATACACACACAATACGGTAATATTATGTTAAAGCACAGTACGTATCACTCCACGAGGCTCCTGACTATGATAGCCGTAATGCTCCGACAATCCATCAAGCGGTGCGGATTCGTAGCTCAGCAAAGTCGTACTAAAACATTTGATAGATTTTCGAGCGCCGTGTAGCACATAAAATCGTTTCGAGGTCAGTAAACACAACCAGAATTCATACATAAGGCACACGGGGTTATAAGGGGCACTGTTGATTTTTAGAAAGATCAAAGGATTGATTTTAAGTGTACCGTATTTTCCAAAAATATGGGATTTTTTTGGGAATCAAACGAAGTGTGGAAATGATAAGATTCCAAAGAGAGACAAGTCATATCCTGTGTTGGTTTTAAAGAGACACACGATGAAACAATTAGATGTCTGAGTTCATCACATGCAACAGGAACTTGCCTCCGGTGCATCCACTGGAGTTTGAATTTGTGTGAATGTTAGATAGAAAGTACTTAAGTAGACAAAGCATAGAGAAAAGTGCTTGTAAGAATGTATGTGAATTGGTGAATGAGGCACATAATGTGCTTTGAGTGCTTGAGTAGCAAAAGCTATATAAGAGCTGGTCCATTTACCATTTATATTAAAATAAGACAAAAAAAAAACCCAATAAAATGAAAAAACATCAAAGTGGCTGAATTTGGGTATATATTTTGGGTATAGCCCTAGCTCCTGTATTTACCATGTTAGTGCTTGTGTGCCAACATTCATGCAAAGGTAAAAGATTGTAAACTAAAAAAGTGGACACATTAAAGTTTGGCCTGTATCAGCAATATAATATACAAATGTGTTATTGTATAGATTTTTTTAAATATCTTCCTATTGCTTTACAATCAGTTTTCATCTTGATAACACTTCCTGTAGGTCTGCTATCCACGGCCGTGGTCTTTTCTGCAAGAGGAACATTGAAGCAGGAGAGATGGTTATCGAATACGCGGGCATCGTCATTCGCTCCGTGCTCACTGATAAAAGGGAGAAGTACTATGATGGGAAGGTTTGTGCATCTTCATCATTGTCATTCTAGTTTTGGTCAGGTATTTCATAGCAACTGGCGGTTCATGCTGAGAGATTTCATGAAAAACACCAACAGGTTTCATTTCTGCTCCCTGCAGGGTATCGGTTGTTACATGTTCCGCATCGATGACTTCGACGTAGTGGATGCGACTATGCATGGCAACGCGGCGAGGTTTATCAACCACTCATGTGAACCTAACTGCTACTCTCGAGTGATCAACGTGGAAGGTCGGAAGCACATCGTCATCTTCGCTCTTAGGAAAATCTACAGGGGGGAGGAGCTCACCTACGACTACAAGTTCCCCATCGAAGACGCCAGCAACAAACTCAACTGTAACTGTGGGGCCCGGAGATGTCGTCGTTTCCTCAACTAAGAAATCTCTTGGATACAAAAAGGGGGAGGATCCTGTTTACTAGTAAGCCTTAAATTGTGGTGACACTGGATTGGGGCTTGAGGAGGCTGCGGTCAGTCTGCCCAGCAGGGGGATTAAGCCACTATGAGACTGGCCAGAAACATGGCTAGTGAGAAGTGAGGACATTTTTTGGTTTTTTTTTGTTTTTGGGGGGGGGGTTCAAGCGGAAGAGGATGAGAACCAGCACAAAAAACAAACTTTGCAGAGTTTCTTGCCTCACAGTGTACTAAAAGGTATGGCTCCCCGAATAATGTAATTGCAGCTGTAATTAAATCAGAGGAAGTAGTTTTGGGTGCTCGTGACAACTGGAGATTTCAAAGTGTGGAGAGTTTCTGGATTTGAGCAGATAACCTCAGATCAAGCCTTATCTGTCACATTACATTACAGCTCCATCCCTGTAGTTGTGAAGTCAGTTCTCAAGCCATACATCACCCAGACCTTTATTTGTACGATTCAGTACTTCTTATGTTAACGCTTTCCCTTTTTTTTTCCTTTTTCTGTCTTTTTTGTGAATAACAGAAAATCAAAACAAAAACATGGTGCTAAGCTTTTTAAAAGCTTTGTCTTTAGTTGGACTAAGATGTCTTGCGAATCAGGAATTGTTTAGCTCTTTCTTTACCCTGCTGAGATCTTAAATTTATGCACTCTTATAAGTCCTCCTGTTGTTATCTGTAAAATCTCACATTCAAAACCTGCTATTCGTCACCCACTTTCTTCCTGTCTTGAGTGTAAAATTAGTGTCTGGTTTCAGAGCAGAAAAACAGTGTCATAGAAACGTCCTCTTGGTATTTTTTTTTTCTTTCTTTCTTTGGTTGTTTTTTTTTTTCATGTAAAGTGTATGTAGCAAAACACTACCCAAGCCAAAATTGAAGATTTCCTTCCTTTTTCTTTCTTTCTTTCTTTTTTTAAAAATATATATATTTTAATACTCTCATGGCAGATGCTCATTGTTACCTATTGCAATAAGACTTTGCTGCCCTGCAGTTGCACATAATTACCCATCAAACATCCAAATTATCTTCATCTTCGTGAAATCTTCTGCAGTTTCTCTTGATCAGGGAGGGCACTGGTGTAAGGCATTGCTACTGAGCATGTACATTGAGCTCCTGCACCGCGATGGTCGAGAAGACAGTGTAGGTGCGTGACTTTTCTAGGTATTGCTGCCTTTAAAATAATGATTGTTGTAGGTGGATGTTCAGTGGTGTCATTGGTGAGGCTAATTGAATTCACACACTGTTCAAATTGGTAGTTATATTTATTCATGTTTTGATTTCTATTTTAAATGGTTAAAGGTTGTGCTGTGTATAAATTGGTGGCGGTCTAGTGAACCCCCCCTTCCCCTTTCCCCTTTCCCATATGTATGCTTTGTTTACACATCATGTCTTTTGTTTCACTAACTTACTTGAATTTTTTTTCTCTCTTTGGGGCAGTTGTGGTGTGCGATTAAGCCTTTATGACAGATTGTTCTAAAGCAGGTATTTTTAAAGAATCTTTATTTTATTTTACTTTTATTTTTTTTAATGTAGATTACTGATGGTCTTAGAATCAGCCACAGGAGTAAAGTGAGCACTGTTTGCCTACTCAAGCCCATAATTATGTTTTCCAAAATTATGTCATGTTTTGTCTTTTATCACCCACCCACCCCTCCCCCCACCTTGCATGTCCAATCACTGGGATGGAGCCCAGGTTAACTTGTGTCAATCACCTAGCTGATAACAAGAGCAGAGTCACTCCCAACTCCTTGCAAGGATTCTACCTCAGCTGTTTAGACAGATGTTTGGGAATACTGATGCAAAAAGAGAGGATGATGATTTAAAAAAAATAGCTTGGTTTTAATATCCAGGTGTGTGTGTGTGTGTGTGTGTATTTGGAAATGTTTGTCATTTCTATGTATGTGTGCGTGCGTGCGTGCCATGAAGGATGCAAGGCACTAGTCAAAACCTGAAGTTATCATGACCATCTCGCCCAGAATCTGTTAAGAAAGCTGTATGTTCTATATACACATATATATAAATATACATATAAATATATATATAGTAGGGTTATTTTAACGTAAGTGTAAAAGACATCAAAATGAGAAAATATGTGCTCTTTAAATTTACGTCTTTGTTACCATGTACAAATAAACCCTGAGTTTGTAAATATTTGTATACATATTTCTAAACCTGTTTAATTTTTCTATGCACTTTTTTTATTTATAATGTTATTTGCTTAATAAAGATGTTAAGATGTTTGATGAAATGACTGAGTGAATGATTTTATTTGCATAGGTCAATAGTATTATAAAGGCAACAACAATTGGAAACAGATTAACATTTAAAAAAAACATTACTCATTTGTTCTATTTTGACAAGAATACTGTCGCGGTAAATATGATGGTGGGGAAAACAGGAACTGTGGAATTTTGGTTGAGTTCACTGGAGGAAAAGGCATCTCGTTAGCTGGATGGGTAAAGATAAAGCCTGGCTAAAATTCTGATTCTGTGCTTTGTCCTTCATGCACGTGTTAAGCAGTTTATATGGGATACAGCAGTCGAGGTTAAATGTTTTCCAGGAGGTAGGTAATAATACATTAATTATTCAAACGTAATAACAAATGAAGCTGCAAATATGGAAGAAGCTATTTAATTTTTTATGGAATGCTTGACTTCCCCCGTCATCAACTTGGACGCATAAGGCATGCCTTTTATCGCTCCGCTTCTCTCCGTGCTCGTAGCAGCCTTTTTGGGAGTCGGGCTAAACAGTCGCTACACTTCAGTCTTATTTGTTTTAAGTTTTGCAAGAGCAGCTATGGCGTCATTACGCTCCATTTGTTTGAGCAGTTTAGCCAGGTGCCCTACAGTCCAGTCGGGGTTCTTGCAGGTCACCCCCTCCAGCACAGCTTTTAGGGGGCTTTTGCTGTCCTTCATAGAGTAGGTGTAAGTAATCCAGGTGGAGGGGAAGGCGCAGTGCGACGCCAGATGTTTTGTGCTCTTTCTTACATGGCTCTCTGGATCCAGCAAAATCACCAGCTCTTCCAAAACATCCAAGTTGTCCAGCACGGTCTGTAGAGGTGCAGACAGGATGTCTGCACCTGCATTTTGAAAGGGGAAAAAGAGCATCAATGAATGATGTCAGTAGGTTAATGAAACAGACTTTCATTCGTCAACAGGAACACAAAATGGCAGTTTCCGCCCACTTTTATCCCTCACTAGACAGTGGTTTGGATAGGTGTTGTATATTTTGAGATAACATTAAGTTCGACTCACAAAGTATGTCCTCTACGTCACTGCCATTAGATGAACCTGTCAGGGGGGCGAATCCGTCATTTATATATGAGGGTTGCCTGCAAAAAGCCTTTGCTGTTTACATAAGGCAGAGGAGAGAGAGTGTCAGAATCATATTCACCAGCTTGAAGCTAGAGGGTATTTTAAAGTTATTTTAAAAATAACCCTACTATATTGGTTGTAAAATTACATTCTGTAACATTTTATGGCAACTTCTCTTTATAAACCCAGTGGTCAGCTTTTATGTCGTTTCTTAAGTTCCCAAGACCTTGATGTGTGCACATTTGTTTATCTTCGATCGTCTAGTTTCGGTATACATACCTCTTTTCCGTTTAAGACCAAACACATAAGCAGACAAGGCAACGAGCACAATGGAAATTAAAATGGCTAATGGTACTGCCCCTGCAGACACAGGAAAAAGTCAAGGTTACATTTAAATGTAACTGTCAAGAAAGGTGTCTCAGGTGTACAGTGAAGTGCACGCGTAACTTACAGGCTGCCCTTGACACATTGTGAGAACGTGATGGTGGTGAGGTTGGTGTCAAGTTAGGTCCTTGATATGCCAGAGTCTGGAATGAAAACAGAATGGATGTTTTGGCTGTTGCTGATGAGGAAGAAACTCCTTCTTAACCAGCTCTCCACAAATATCTTCTGTTGCTTCTTTCTGTTGTGTTTCATATTTTTAGTACCACTACTGCCACAGACAGGCAACCCCTATATATTTATTTATTACTGGTAAAATTTACAATTTACACTAAATGCAAAAAGCCTACTCACTGTGACAGGGAAATCTGTTGTCGGGATTCTGCAGAAAAACAGAAAAGGGGTGGGGAGGAATGAAAGTCTGTAGATAAAACAGCGAGAGTTTTAAGAGGAAAGCGCTCTTATTGTGCCTGCTTATTAAGCCTTAAAAGAGATAGTGAAACACACACACACACACTTTGATGAAAATCCCCTGCGGTTCAGAGAGACCATCACATCCCCTCAGCTGTTTACCTGTTTCTCACGGTGATGTGCTTGTTGTCTTACCTTTGCGTAACAGGCACCTTGCCGCAAACGGTGTCAGCTGTTGTGTTGCAAGGTCTCTCAGTCTGAAACGGACACAGGCTACAGAGTGTGCAGTGGAAGCTGCTGCCATTGTTAAAAGTGTTTGTCTTGCACGGTTTTGTTGGTGCCTCGTGTCGCCCTCCGTCATCATCAAACCCACAGTTGGGGGTAATTTCATGACCTACATGAATAATAATATAATATAATATAATATAATATAATATAATATAATATAATATAATATAATATAATATAATATAATATAATATTTGACCTACCTGGCTTTATAGGGGTTTTCGCACACGGGATGCATGTTTGTTGCGCCTTATCCCAGATGGTTGTTAGATCGTGGCATTTTACTGAGTGTCCAGTGTTACTCATCGTTACTGAACTGAGCTTTAGAGCAAAGATTCTGTCTCTATAACAGCCCCATAGCACCACCCCTTCTTCTACATAAGTGCGGTTAGAGTTCCGTAGTACATGTCATCGTTTCTTCTTTCTCGCTGACCCAAATGTTCTGATATGCTTTTGTTTGTTTGTTTGTTCTTTTAATGAAAGCTGGTCAAATGTTAGACCAGTTTAATATGCAAGCAAGGGACAAATCATACAAACTATTTCGGAGCGAAATCGAAATATTTAAACTCACTCCGTTATTGGGCTATAAAGTGACGGTGTAGAGCAAGCCTATTCAAATGGCGGCCCGCGGGCCAAATGCGGCCCAGAAGCAACCTGCGAGTGGCCCTGCCCGTGGTCCTGGCAGAAACACAGAGAAAACGCAAAAAATTAATTCATTAATTAATTTTAAAAAAATTAAAAAATTCCTACAGCGTAGTGTAGACTGTGAATGCAACACTCCTAGTAGCCTAGCAATATTTAACCCACAATGCACCGTGATGTAAACATATTAAACAATCATCGTAATATATGATGCAACAACAGCATGTCTTTCTCACTCCAAAAGCGCAAAATTGACAATGAAAACTGTCGGTTTAACCCTGCCTGGACTGACAAATACTTATTCATTTTACCGAGTTTAATAATCTTACAACCGGAGTTGTACGACCATGGTGAGGGTCCTGTACAGCCCAAGAGAGAGCTGCAGCATCTTCCCTTCGTGTTTGCTTCTTGGCGAAGAAGAAAAGGCCTTTCACAGATTCTGAAACAGTGAAATACTGCATGCTGGTCGTGGTGGATGCGGTGAAAAGTGAGTGTGACATCTGCTATTAAAAACGTACCCCTGTAGGACAGTTCAAATATTCGTAGAGTTGAAGCTCTGGCGTCAGACGAGTTTGAAATGCTGTTAGATGACCTGAAGAAAACTGATGTAATGTCTATAGCAGGAGATCACAGACAGAACTGATAATGCACAGTTGTGCGTATATGTCCGTTTTTTGGATGGGAAATTGCTCGGCTTAGAGGGACACACAGCTGGCGAAATAATGTTTGAGAAGATTTAAGCTCTTTTTGAGGAAAATGGTCTGGATATGAAGCGTGTCTGTATACTTGTGACGGATGGGGCTCCATCCATGGCAGGAAAAGCGAGTGGTCAGCGAAATATTTATTTTAATTTGAAAAGGAATTATCAAAATGTTTTTTGTTATTATTATTATTATTATTTCAAATGTGCAAAAAATAGTTTAGTTATAGCTCCCTTTTTTTCAACGGACCTTTTGGTGTGCATTTGTGAGAGGTCACCAGATTTACAGGGGAAAAGGAATAAAAAAAAATACTTGTTTTTCAATACAGTTGTGTGGGTTTGAAATTGATCATGATCTGCTGCTTACTGGCTTCAAAAAAAAAAAAAAAAAAAATCTGGCCCAGATAAATTCCTCGGTTTGAAAATCTGGCCCAACTAACTTCGTAGTTGAATAGCCATGGTGTAGAGTTTAAAATGCCCTTACCCTTTACTGAGGCAAAGTAAAGGTAGGGGAGTTGTTTTCTTAGGGGGTCGCCTGTCTGCGTGTTTGCTTTGGAACCGATATCACGGATGCGCCTCCCTTCCTCCCTTTGTGAGACAAAGCAGGTGGTGTACTAATCTGACTGGAGTACCCTGGCCAGGGATGAGTCAGTGGGGAGAGAAAAAAAAAACATTTTAAGGAATTTTTTATACAAGGTCAGATGACTTTCACAACTGCTGACAGCCAAATGACTACCTTTGTGTGTTGCAATGGTAAGTGACTTGTCACGGTGTGACATGTAACTCACTTGTGTGAGCAGTGGCGGTCCTAGCCTGTTTGGCGCCCCGGGCGAACACTCCCTCTGGCGCCCCCCCACACACACACAAAACATATTAAGGATTGTACATTAACATAAAACTGTTGTCAGAACCATACTGAATTTCACCAGAGACACAAACACACATATGAAGAGAGTATGCATTGTATGCAAACGGCTACCAAACACCCATCATAATTCGTCATACAATGAGAACAGGACAAATCAACAATTGACACTGACTAATTAATATTAAAATCTGTAACATAATGTATTGTTTGGAGTTTAGTCTGTTACTGTTACTGTTTTTTACCATTTCTCTTTGGAGCAACTGTAACCCACATTATTTCCCTAGGGATTAATGAAGTATTCTGATTCTTTCAGGATACCTGCCATTATCCAATGACACATCTGCTTACCTGCATCTTTTGCTCGTTTCTCCTCCTCTTCTTTTCTCTTTTTTCTAAACTGAGCACCTGGCTTTGAACTTTTCTTGTCCATCTTCCATTGATTTTAATTTTGCACTCCAGTATGAACACAAATCCCCCAACTCGAAGATCACCACAACATAACCTAATAGACCTACACCTAGTTCACAGATTCACTTTCTCTAGGGTCATTTCTGGGATTTCACACAAGCCAGGATTCAGATCATGAATACATAATGGGCTTGGATTTACATCATTATGAATGAAATGTGCTCTATCTGGAAGCAGCCGGCCTCCCTCCCCTGTCGACAGGTTGTGTGTGAGATCATCAAACTGTAAATTATAAATTTTAAATTGTTATTGATCCCTTTACCCCGAGTCCTAAAGTGTGTATTTATTTTCTTACTCTTCTTATATTTGTTGTTTGTTTACTTGCACTGCTGTAACTGGAGCCTCGTCGTCTCGTCTCTCTATATACTGGACTGTATGTAGCGGAGATGACAATAAAGTTTACTTTGACTTCAGCAGCGCGCAGGGGCACCGAGGGCTCTCGCGCTCACTTTTCGCGTATAGAATTTCGAAAAAACATCGGTGCAAATTATAAGTCTGTCTCATAAGGTCTCGTGTTTTCGTGTTTGTTGGTTTGTTTTTATTTTGTTTTATTTTTTGAGTTGGTTATTAGATGCTGCTCCAGCCAGCCACAGAATCCCCCGCCGCCCTGGTAACTTAATATATATAATATATATATATTAAGTTATATATAAAGGAGGTCACATAGGCCTATAGGCCTATGTGACCTCCGGCACATTTCCAAACTTTCTGTCGCGTTAGTCATTTTTAGATTTTTAGCCTTTTTAGGATTATTTGAACTAGACAGTAGCTGAGTCCACTCTACCCTACTCTGCAGAAGGCTGAGACAGCATGATTAGGCTTAGTCCAGCTTATCTAGCTAATGCTTTCTGTTTGAGTGTGTTTTGCTCGTCAGTGTTCCTTTTTTTTCTTTAGAAACATTGCTTTAAAGGGAAATGCTTTGAATCTGGCCGCCACAGAGTGACTCAGAGAATAGCTCATTCTGGAAGTAAGCACTGGATTAATTTACTCTGTGAGTCATCCAGAAATACCTCGGAATTTTATTGCCAGTCACGATGGTGCTAGCAAGAATAATAGTGTTAACTCTATTATTGCATGTTTAAAAGTTCAAACCCTGTTGAAAATCTGGTCTTTTGTTCTAGTATTTACAATCAATGGGAAGACTTTGCACTCGATCACAATTATCTGCTGCAAGTGTTTTTTGCTTTTGGATTTCTTTGATGTGATCTACTGGAAGAAAAGACTATAATCTGAAGAGGACATGCTGTCCTGGCTCCAAGTTAACATAAATTAGTACGGTAGCCATGGGACCTCCCACAACCACCCAGAATGAGACGAGGGGACGGCGAACATCTATGCCCTGTCAACGGAAATCTGTCATGGTTGTCCATTCCACACCTTCGGGGGACGAGGTTAGGTGCAAGAGTTATTCAATAAATTTAAGACAGTGAGTTTTGTTTTCCAAACTTTTTCCCCCCCAAATGTCTTTGTAAAGTCAAACCTGAAAGTTTTGTGATAAAAAAAATCTTACAAGTTGGTCACACACAGTCTTTTCCAGTCTGCCCTTGTGTGATAATATTATGAATGTGACATTTTTCCGAGCACTTACTCCCAGAACAAAATAGTCTTTGACCAATCAACCGTATTCTTATTTTGACTAAGTCCTGATGTGGCCTTTCCAATGATGTCTCATGTGTTTTGGTGGTCTCTTTTAGCCCCAGTGAGGCAGGGAATCACAAAAGTTAGTTAAACTGAAAGTTTTTTCTCAGTTCTCAGGAGACCATATTTACATTATCCCTGTACTTGTGGGCTGTATTACGAAGTACTGATTTAATAGGGTGATTCATATTTTGATTTCCAAAAAAAAGGACACTTGGCCCAGTCATGAAGAACTTTAATAATACTGTTTGCTTAAAGAAAACGTTAACATATTTAAACAATGCCTTCTCTGTGCGGTTAATGAATGGTGAAATAAAAAATGTCATGTAAGCTTTTAGTCAACAAAAGTCACTAAAAGCTAAGTCAACAAGTTCAAAAAAATGTTTGCTCCCCCAAGATTTACCATGTAGCTGCTTTTCCTCCTGTGTTTTTCCCACCATTCAGCCATGACCTAATTTAGCCTCAGTGAAGCTGGAGTCTATCCCAGTGAACTGAAATGACCTTCATGAATTTGCAAGCACACTAAAAATGCACTTTTCTTTCCCCTTCCAGCCAGATACAGACATGATGCTTCCTCTCAGATATCATGCTAGGGACTTTTTCTGACCTTAAAACAGCAAGGCAACGCCACAAAAGCACAACAGACTTTCCTCACCAAAGCAACATTTCTTTGCTTCCCTCTTATACTCATTGTCTTATAGATAGAGAACAAGACCTCTTGCGTCGTTGCTCACTCGGGGAGACCAAGAGTCTTTCACGCTACCCTCGCCATGCCCTCAGCGTGCCTGAAATCGGCTGCATTAGTCCCCTTCATGTCATTACCCACAGTCCGCTCCACAGCACGTCGCTCTCACCGGCAAAAAGCAACATATCCAGCCCTGCTAGAGAGATGGAGAAGCTTGCAAAGGCCAGGAGTAAACTTCTAGAGAGTGAAAGTAACCAAACCCCTACCATCACTCCAGAAACAAGAGAACAACTTCGCTATGTCGCCAAAGATGGAAAGTGCCGAGTCAACCTTTGTCATATTTCAGAAAGGGGCCGTTTCCTGTCTGATATCTTTACTTCTTTTGTGGACCTCCAGTACAGATGGTTCTTATTTGTCTTCATGATGTGCTACATTGTCACCTGGTTTTTCTTTGCTGTGCTCTACTTCTTGAATGCTTTCTTTAGAGGTGACCTAGAAAAGGAGAAGCCACTCACCACCCCTGAAGAAAACCTCATAGACCACGCACCCTGCTATTTGGGTGTAGATGATTTTATCTCTGCTCTTCTTTTCTCAGTGGAGACACAGCGCACCATTGGTTATGTATCAATGGTGTCTCCCAGCACAGTGTCTCCCAGCTGCCACGAGGGTGTGGTGCTGGTCATGACGCAATGCATTGTTGGGTCCATGATAGATGCTCTCATGGTAGGCTGCATGTTTGTTAAAATATCCCGACCCAAGAAGCAAGCGGAGACACTTCTTTTTAGTCGCACTTGTGTCATTGCTAACCGGGATGACCAGCTCTGCTTGATGTTCCGCCTGGGAGACCTCAGAGAAAGTCACATGGTGGACGCAAAGGTTCGTGCAAAGTTAATCAAGTCCCGGAAAACAGCAGAGGGAGAGTTCTTGCCTCTCGAGCAGACAGAGATTAACCTTGGTTATGAAACTGGCTGAGACCGACTTTTCCTGGTGGAGCCTCAAGTCATTCGGCACAATATTGACTGCGACAGTCCGCTGTGGGAGCTGGGTCCAGAGCAACTCAGAAGACAGCAGTTTGAGATCATCGTTATTTTAGAAGGAATTGTTGAGGCCACAGGTGAGTAATTGACATTCAAAAAGAAACTACTCGTACCTCCAAAAGTCTCATTTTAATATAAAACAACTGCAAAAAACTTTACTTTGACTTTGTTTTTGAGAATAAGATGGGTTTTTTTTTGCAAGAATGTCATAGGAGGTGAGAGAAAGCATGTTCAGTGAGAGGAAGCATGGGATTTCCACATAAAAGCTGTGCAAGTACAGAGAAATTATTAAAACTCCATCCAGAGCAACCCTCTCAATCTGAGGCTGCAGTGCTAACCATTTACCCCTGCACTGCCAGTTAGTAGCCTCATTAATAATAGTTTTCAAGAATTAGGAAACTGGGATGCAATATTCTCTCAGTCATTGATTTTTTCCCTTCACTGTAGGGCTACAGAAGAAGGATTTTTTTTTGTGGACCAGACATTTAATGGTTGCCAAAAAAACCACACCTGAAAAAATCTCACCCACCACTTTTTCTGGAAGAGGGCTTGGTAAAATTCTGTAATACTTGAACTTGGCTATAACTAAGGTTTATGCTCATTATTTACAGCTGTTGACTACACCCAACCCCATGGTTCTCATGCAGTCATTACAGTTCAGTTTTACCCTGCTCTTTTGCTGTGTATTCACATACTGTGTGCACTCTTTGACACACAGAAACCTTGGATACCCCTACGATTTTGCAGACACAGCCTAGAATGTTGCTGCAGAAACTTCAGGGGCCCATGTGAGGGTTATTTGCGATAGTGTTCGTTTCCTCCTCCTCTGGAAGTTAAACACTTGCAGATGTTTCTTATTCTTTGTTTACTGTTTCTCCACAAAAATGTCCTTGGTGCTGGCTGCACAGTTGTTATTGAATGTGGATAATCAGGTCAAATAGATAAATGTTATAATGTTTAAAGAACTCTTCATTTGGGTCATGGTTTGCTGTGTATAAATGGTTAAGAGTTAGTAAGTATTAAGAAGGTTTATTTATAGGTTAAAAGGTTTTTAAAAAGCAATTTCCACTGAAACAGCAACAACAAGCTTTCCCTTATTTAATTTCCAGCCTTCTGAGCTGTAAAAGCACACCGAGGTTGAGTGTCACAAAAGATAACAGACTTTGATGAAGCATCTGATGAGTAAACTGTGCAATTCCCTAAAACTATGATTGTTTATCAAGAGCAAGTCTGTCTGCCAAGTTCTAAATCTTGGAATATTTATATTTATGAGAAGGCCAACAAGTCATTCAGTTTCCTGGGTAAATGATGGGAAAACTGTCTTTCCACAATGCAGTCAGAATGTAAATATTTAACAGCTTATTTGGCATCTTTTTGGTATGGAAAGCAGGAAAACAAACCTTGCAGAAGGTTTTTTATAGAAAAAAAAAATCACATATCTACATCTGAGTTTCCTTTCCCATGTAGTGCTCAAGCTCAACTGCATCATTCTGAAACTATTAGAGTGGTGACAATATCTGGTATTGTCACCACAGATGTTTTTTAGGCTTTTTAAAAAACAAAAAACAAAAAAAGTTTTATTTCTATTGGTTTTTTTGAAACCCTTTTTTTTCTTCTTAATTTTAGACTTTCCGTTGTGGAAAAAAGTGAAAAATAACACACCAAAAACCCAAACTTCTGATACTGCTTTTTTTTGACGTGGTTCCTAAAGATTCTAGATAGTTTTCTTGCAGCAAATTATGACCTTGTGGTTTGTTTCATACATTCTTCAGCAACTGTGAAAAATAAAGTGCCCGCTCTTTTTATATACTAGTCCATAATAAAAATCAATCAATTAAGACGAATAACAACAGACACATATCACATGGTATCATGCTGTGTCATTGTTTATTTAACAAAAACTGAAGCAAAATCTAGAAGCAGTGTGTGAAAAATTGAAGCTAGGACTGCAGGTACGTGTTTAAACACAGCTCTTGCAGAGCTCAAGCACAACATTTCAAACATGTTAAGGTCCAGACAAAATAAGTTGCATAGTGAAGGGCCACTGCAATACTGTGGGTTTTTTTTTTTTCTATTCTGTTTCAGATTTGGCTGCTGGGCTTAACACCCTGATCTTCTTGCATTACCTAATATGGGTAAAGCTTTAGCTGTCAGACAGCTGGTACTATATTTTTCACCCACTACTTCTGCATTTTGGCTCATTTTTTGTCACATAAATAATGACACACTGCAATAAATCATCATATTTTCCTTTATTCTGGAAGGAATAGACCATTTTTCTAATTATAATGTGTCAAACCTTAGACTTGAAAGAAAGTGTGCTTTCTTTTTCACATGACTGTACAGTAGGTATTCAAACCTTTCAGTGATGCTATCTTTACAAGATAGCATCAAGTTCAAATAGAAACTGTTCTTCCGGCTAAAGTGTTTCCAATCTCAGTTTAAAAGAAAATATAATTTCTTATGGTGAAACTCTTTAGGAACAACAAACAAACTAAATAATTTGTACATAGATATTTCTAGTAAAATCAAAACCTTCCTTTTCCCCCCAATACTTTTGCTGTTGGAAATTGTTAATGTCAATGTCAAAATAAAGCTCAAGAATTAAAAAAAAATTATTGCAAAAAAAAAAAAAAAAAAAATCAGTATCACTCATCTAAATTTGGCCAGTTGATACTTTTAATGACAAGTTCCTACTTTCTTATTTTGGTAAGTTCGAATGGATTCAAACACACCAGAGACATCTTGTGGCAAATGATGCGTACTTCAGTTTAAGACGGTGATTTCACTTCACTTCAAAACTAACAGGCACTTCCATGTCATTATTTTAAACACAGGGATGATGTGCCAAGCCAAAACATCCTATATTGAAACAGAGATTGAGTGGGGCGCTCGCTTTGAACCATGCATGACGCTGGAGAAGGGCTCATTCAGAGTGGACCTGCGTCGGTTCCACACCACCTACAAGGTACCACTACCTAACTGCAGTGCCAGCCAGGCACACCAGCTAATGGCTCTGGCTGACTGCAAAGTCCAAAACCACAGAACCAGCCAAAACTGGGAAAGCTGGGCAGAGGGAATGACCGAAGAAGACAAAGACAAGCAACCATCCCATGGAGGATTCACTATTGCTAACATTCAGGAGGAGAGAGCATCAGAAGGCAATGAAAGTGAAGAGGGTACCGAAAAAAGCACGCCATAAGACATTTTAACTTTTTTAAAGCTGAATTGGTCATAAACACTTTCTCAGTATGAAGCTTTTTTTCTTTTTTTTAAAAGATGATACCAGCATTTCACTGTAGAAGAAGGGCAGGTGTAAATATACATAATAAATATTTTGAATTGACTATTTGCTAAACTTTATCCCAAAGTATTGTTGGCACACAGGTCCAGCTTTAAACTATAGCAATACACATAGAATTTTACAGCATAAATGCTTGCAGATTTACTATTCTTAGTAAAGTTGAAGTACCAGCAGATTCTTGATTTTAGTTGTTACCAAAATGTCTTTTTTCCTCGTCTATGGCATGTCCAAAACAAACCTGCGTTTAATCTCATGCAACTAAATAAATAGCAGCACTGTATTTCAGCATTGCAATGTTGTGTTAATCACTCCCTGTGGTTTCGGAGGAAAGGGCAAGAGCAGACCAATGTTCCCTCTAATTTTTCATGTGTCTGAGAGAACACACAAACTCCCTCAGCGGTCCCTTGGACCACTGTGAGCAAAATTAGACGTGTGCACTGTGCAAGTTACATGGTTTATTAAAATTACAGCATTTACATTTATGTTAGACTACTTTTAATTAACTGCTTATGAAAATTTTAAAAAAAAAATCTTGTTCATGACCTTGTTATTGGAAGTAAAAATAACTTGAACTCCAATTTTTTTTAATTTTTAATAAAGCTCTGACTTGTATTATGAGTCTGTGGTCTGGGAGAGAGTCCTGTAACTCTCTGTCTGCAAAATACAGTATATAATGAGCAATGCTGGGCAATTAATTATATAGTTACTTCATCAAAAAAGTAACTGAGTAATTCAAACAAAGTTTTTTGCAGCTGTGTACCTAAAAATGCAGCCAAGGCGTTTTTTAAATAAACATTTCAAACTATTTACAGAACAATCAGATGTTCTGCATCAAATTGACCCTGTGCACGAGAAAATGCTAACTTCCTGGTTTGAGACCGGATGTGGGGTTATACATTTCCGGTAGCTTTACTTTGCGGTCAATCGCTACTGCGAAGATATACTCCAAAATCATGTCCAAAACTCGAAAACGGAAAGATCCACCGAAAACGGTGGGAACACTCACTACTGTTGTGTCATAAAAAATCTAATGATCAATTTTGACGTTTAAAGAGTTTAGATCGATCAGTTGTTTACATCACTCAACACAAGCAGAACTGCATTACTGCATGCAGAAGACACCTCGTCCACATTCAGAAGCACATCTCTGTATAGTGACTGGTCTTATGATTTAAACAGGCAAATGTTCAGCATTCAAACTACAGGTGAAGAATAGTCAAACCAGATGTTTCCTGTTATGTCGATATCAGCTAGTCAAGTACACACCCACACAGCATGTTAACAAACCGTGAAAAAAAGCCACACAAAAAATTAATGACTGCTGGTAACGGTTTCTATACATTAGTATGTACGAAGCGTACGTTGTGACTTACCTTAAAAATTACAGTGGTCCCTCGCTATAACGCGGTTCACCTTTCACCTCGCTGTTTCGCAGATTTTTTAGTGCAAGTTTGCATGTTTTTTTTTATTTCTTACGTCACATTGTGTCCTGCGTCCTGATCGCTGCAGACGATCTCCTCCGTGACGTCTCTCCTGTACAGTACAGAATCGCTGCATCGATCGCTAGCAGTGTGACTCTGAAGTGCAGTACTGTATGTCCACGATGTCCACGAAACGTTTTGCACCGTCAAAAGATAAAATTGGCTACTTGATTTCACCTATCGCTGGTTATTTCTAGAACATAACACCCGCGATAAACGAGGGACAGCTGAGAAATATAACATTTGAATCCATTTTCTCTTTTGCCCTGAGGCGCGGGGAAAAAATATTGACAAGTCGATGAACATCATTTACAGATATATTGGGTAAATGCCCAAGACATCTATAGAAATGTAAATCGCCGCTTGATGCATTCATTTGCTTAACTTGTTTTGGACCGTAAACAGGGCGCAAATAGGACACCGGAAACAAAGCTCCCCACAGGAGTTTCCGCACCGGAAGTAGCATATGCTAACGTGCACATAGTCAATTTGATGCCACACAAATTATTTGTGCCACTCCAAAAAATAATTTCTGTCCACTATGAGATAAAGGAGAACAACAGCCTGATACCTGCAGGCCTGACAACAGGAGATGTATCACTCCTGTAACACCTGTAACATTTAGTCACCTCATTGTTCTGACGCACACAACAAAACTATTGACTACACTACACACTAACTACACAAGATTTGCGCTAAATGTCGCAAATCTCTCACATCTCAAAACACCGCTGTCACTCCTAAAACTTCCCTCTTCCTAAACAACTAAATGGCATGTTGCCATATCATTTCTGATTGGTCGACATGGTACATTTTTCCACCAATACGAAAGGGTGGGGGGTTTTTTTGGTTTGTTTTTGCTCACAGGCAGGGCTGGACGTGGACAAAAAAATCAGCCCGGGCATTTTGACTAGAGACCGGCCCACCAGGTATTATCCGGTTGTTCAGTCTGACGTCACTAGCCGTGTCTGGACCTAAACTCTGCTACAGGTCCATATATCAAACGATCACTATGGCATTACTGAGAGTTGAAAAACTGTCTAAAGTCTTTCATCTTTAATAAAATGATCAGCGTTCTGCTCTACCAGGTGTAACAACTGAGTTTAACATCCAGGCATCCATGAAAACGGAATTTATGACATTTAACGGAGTTAGAAGTTAGCAGGGAGTTAGCTTGCTAGCTTCTATCTAAATACAATATAATATGTCCTGACTGCAGGGTTTTGGAAACAAATTAAAACGTACAGCTCTGTTATCACTTCCAGCATAAATGAAGACAGAAAACTAAACAGCAGTGACGTTTGTAGGGTTACTGAAGTTGGGCTAGCTGGTACATAATGATGTGCTACGTGACCGCTAGCGACACAGCTATGTTAGCATAATATAAACAAGCTAACTTTTTTCCACTCAATAAAAGTTAACGTGAGTGTTCTCTGTGGTCAGGAACAAATGTAATCGCATGGCTGGATGCTGTAAAAGGACCAAACTTCAGCCAGGAGAACAACTGAGATAATCCATCCACAATACGAGGTTAGTCATTCATATACTGCTGCATGGGCTGGGCTGTAGTTACATCCTAAGGTTTTAAAAACTGAGCTTAAATAAATGATTAGCGGTAATAAAAGCCGAGGGAGGTCAACAGTGATCACTGACTGTTTTAGGAGCTTTTTGAGATCAAATAGAAGAAAATACATAACATTGAAAATGTTAACAACACAAAAGCCATATTACAGTTTTTTACAGTCGCTAACAAGCGTTTGTCCAAACAGTTGTCACATTTGCAAAACTCTAAACACAATTAGCACAGGATCGGTCTGTTGTGGCCATACCATTCACACATTTCATGTCGTGTTCACCCAATATGCAGTCAGTGAACACATTTCCACAATGCTTACATTTTCTTAACAGACAAGTTATACCTCCCAACAAAACTATGGACTGTTCTTGTAGTATCTACGAATGTTAACACACAACATCCCACAATAGCAAAAACAATATTCCAAACCTTAGATACAGTATAAAAACCTCTGCCCCTGCAATGATATCAGTACAAAAACAATATCAATATCAAAAATATATCTCAGCTGTAAACAAACAAACAACTGAATAATTGAGACACAGCTGATTTATGTTGGGTAAATTGGGCCAACCACACCTTCTTCCATTCTGGCTTAGACTCAGTGGGGTTCATAAGGCAAGACCTTGAGGAGTGATGTTTTTGGAAACAAAAAAAAGACAAACACTGTAATGTCTGGTCGAGGAGGAGTAAGAGCAAGGGGCCCAGGGAGAAGAGCAGGCCCAAGGAGAGGGCAAGGTAGAGGTGTAAGAATGCGTGGTGGTGGCATTCCAAGGGCTGCAAGAACAGTAGTCAGTGATGAAATTCGTGCCACTATCATTGACCATGTAATCAACCATGGTCTTTCACTAAGAGAGGCTGGTGAAAGAGTGCAGCCCAATTTGAGGCGGTCAACGGTTGCCTCCATTATACACATCTTTCAACAAACCAACAGGTAAGTATTGCATTTTACATGGATTGTTTCTATTCTCACTTGACATGTCAATATGGTCATACAGTAATGCATATGTTGAATTGTCTGTCTTTCTAAAGAATGCAACGTCTTCCACCCTCTGGGGGAAGAGGAAAGCTCCTCAGTAATGATCAGGAGCTTGCCATTGTGGAAATGGTTACTGCAAATAATGCAATAAAACTGCGTGAAATACAAACCAGAATTGTGGCGGACCATGAGATATTTGACAATATCGATAGAATCAGCCTCACAACCATTTCGCGGACATTGTCCAAACATAGAGTGCGGATGAAGCAGCTCTACACTGTTCCCTTTGAGAGGAACAGTGAGAGGGTCAAGGAGCTACGACAACAATATGTCCAGGTACAGTGTATATTCAATCCAATGTCCAGTTCTATAAGCTTTGCACTTTGCAAGTAGGTAACCTACACAATACTAGGTTACAGTACAGTATGGTATACAGTACTAACATGACTTACATAAACTTTGTTTCAGAGAGTTATGGAATTGGAGGCCAACCAGGCCCCTCATGAATTCATATACATCGATGAGGCAGGATTCAATCTGGCCAAAAGGCGTCGACGTGGACGGAATGTAATTGGAAAAAGGGCCACAGTTGATGTGCCAGGACAGAGAGGGGCAAACATTACCATGTGTGCAGCAATTGCAAATGCAGGATTACTCCTTCACAGATGTCAGGTTGGACCCTATAATACAGAGCGCTTGCTTGCCTTTCTCAATGATCTCCACCAGCGCCTGGTTCCAGAGCAGGGTCAGGAGGGTGAAAACATGAGGACCTTTGTAATTACCTGGGACAATGTGGCTTTCCATCACTCGCAAGCAATAACAACATGGTTTGAAGTCCACCCAAGACTGGTGAGTCTCTTCCTTCCACCCTATTCACCTTTCCTCAACCCCATAGAGGAGTTCTTTTCTGCATGGCGGTGGAAGGTTTATGACCATCAGCCACATGACCAGATGTCCCTCCTTGAAGCCATGGATGCTGGCTCCAGGGACATCACAGTTGACGATTGCCAAGGGTGGATCCGACATACCAGGCGGTTTTATCCCAGGTGCATCGACTTGGCTGACATCAGATGTGATGTTGATGAAAACATGTGGCCTAACCCTGAAGATCGCAGAGATTAGATGCAAATTTTTTGCCTTTTTTTAGCCCCCCTCCCCCCCTTTTTATCTTGGCTTTTTGCTGTTGTTTTTTTGTTCAGAATGCTCTTGTGTGTTTCATGGATATTTTGTTCACTGTAAGCAATACTGTAAAACTTTCTCTGTCCTATCATACCGTGTTTCTACTGTACCTCCTGTAGTAAACAGTAAAGAAACATAAACTTGTTTGCTTTTTACTGGAATGCTTTTGAATGTGAACATTACTGTACATGTGGACATACAGTTACCAACCAAGACATTTCTGGTGTCAATATGGTGGATTGCATGTTTCGCATGCAAATACCTGTGAAACTGAAACATAAACGTCTATGCAGTTTTTGTAATGTCAATAATAGCCAGTATTTTGAAACCTGGTGTACTTTGATTGACTGCATGTACCTTGTGAAGTGAAAACAAGTGTTATTCTTTGACAGACTAATTTCATTTTGAGTCAGATTTATAGTGTTTTTGTACAGTTAGTGTGTGCAGAGAAAGATGTGTTCTAATTTTGAAATGAGGAGTTAGTATATATTTAACAAAGTGTATTTTTGGGAAGGATATTATCCATTTGGCCAATTGTGTTTTGTAGGTGTGGGTCTGTGTTAAGAGTTTAGAAAAAGTATCTGAAGTATGGGTAGGCGCTTGTTAGCGACTGTAAAAAACTGTAAACGCAGACTACTTTAGGCCCGGAAGTAGGATTCGTCGCGTCATCACTGAACAACCGGACAGGAAAAACCATAAAGCCTTTGAATGAAAACAAACGCTGTTGTCACAGTGATGTACACTGTCTTGTTGGTATATGTGTATCAAACTAATAAACTTAAACCTACACCATCCTCCCTATTCTGGTATTCTAAACAGTACTTAGCTGAAACCCAAAGACTGCTTGGTTGAGTTAACCTCCTGAACTATCTACAACATATGGTGGAAACCTGAAATTAAGACAGAGAAGACTAGAGGTGAGACATGATCATTACTGAATATTAAAAATAATAAATGACAGATTTAGTGACATTTTCATAAACTATTTACCACATCAATAAACAGCATGGCAGGACAAAATATTTTTTCTAACATGGGAACCTTTAAAAAGTGAAAGGAGACAGAAAAACAGGTGAGAAAGAATAAAACTTAATTGACTTTTTGATGGCATTTTACACAAAGTACTGGTACAGTATCTAGAAAATGTGGGAAAATACTGGCATCGTGTACAGTATTTTCTCCTGAAGGAATTATGTTGGGACCCTGAAAAAAATTACTATGTACAATAATGGATTTCTATACATTTGACATCAGATGAAAACTTTGTAAGATTCGGATAATTATTTGTTAAAAGCTAGAAATTTGGTGTTATTTGTCTCTCAGAAACAGTTCATAACTTTCCTTCAACTCATTCATGTCACCTAAAGGGTAAACCTGTTTCTCCATCACCTGTTCAGCTCTGATGATTCAGTAAGGACATCTCCTGGTTTCATCTTCATGTTTCCCTCTCACCAGAAAACCAAACCGATATCATGACCAGCAGCTTTACAGCTGTGGCTCCAGCAAACATCAGCTGATCCTAGAAAGTAATATTAAATAAATTCTAACAACAGCGCTTCTGCTGTTTAATGCGACCTCCGCTAGTTTCCTCTTTCTGGCGCAAAGTGGGAGATAAACAAACAAGAGAGACGGGACTTGCGGCAGAAATGCCGATCAGCTGATCATTGATCAGTTTCGTGATTAAAGTAGCAGCATGATAGGGTGGGAGGAGAATGAGAGAAGAAGAGGCAGCTGACAGCATAAAGACGCAGAATAACTCCAGCTTTTTGTCTTTTTTTTTTTTTTTTTTTGTAGCTGAAGTACGGGACAAATCGCGTTTATTTTCAGCTTAATACGAAACGCATAATAGTAACTCTGAACAGGGGCAATTCTAGGATCAGAGCTTTGGGGGTGCTGAGCACCCAGAGAGCTGCCCTGCCAGGCAAGGTAAACTTTACTCGTCATAATGAGACTTCTTCCCCGTCTCTGTCAGTCCCTGCATCCTTAAATGTCTCCAGTTGTCCCGAGTTCCCTCTGACTGTCTCCTTGGTGCATTTAAACCCCTGTTCCTCCCTGTCCTCATCGTCTGTTGTCTTCATCTCCATTATCACTCATCATAATTGTACCCTCTCTGTGCAAGTCTGCAAATTTCTTTATTAAATCATAAGATTCTTAAATTCATCAAGTCTCTCTGTCCCTGGGTCCTCGTCAAAAAACATGACATCACTGTTTTGTACATTTTAACACAATTGAATCCCCACATTTGTGAAAGAAAAGCAAAACACTTTTTTGAAAAGTCTGTAACTCCAAAAATAGATGAGTCCTTGAAATGTACAAAATATTATTACAAAATTAGAAAAATTGAGACACCTTGGCCTCTGGTACAATGTATACAATGTATGAAAAGATCTTTACTGCAGATACTACTATGGCTCTGCAGATTTGTTCTTTTCTTTTATCCTATGTCGCCTCACCTTGAGGTTGGTAAATCTGTCTATCACATTTTGGTGTTCTGTCTGCTCAAGCATTTCTCAACTGACATCACAGCCAGGTGCTGGAGTTTGCTTTGACCCATGGTCCTTCTCAGCCAGGTATGGAGCTGACTCAAGACACTAAAAGACCTTTCACAGCTACAGCTGCTAGCTGGGTTTGTTAGGGCAACCTGAATAACAGTTTTCAGTGTGGGGACGATCTGATTATCCAGAAGATTGTACAATGTAAACATATCTGGGATGGCACCAGCCTCATTCTTGAGCTTCAAAAAGTTTTTGGCAACCGTGACTTCCTCTGACTAAAGCTCAATATGGTAATGCAGTGCCAGGGCTGACAACCCAGTTTGTTTTGCAGATTCTGTACAGCAGCTTTAATATAGGGAGAACACAACTTCCAGATTGTACGAGTAAAATTAGTTTAACAGTTTCTGTTTTGCCTGTTAGTACTCCCTGTCTGTTTTCTTACCTGGTTCTTCCTGATCATGTACTTTCTCCTCATATTCCCCTCTTTCCTCTCTCCCTCTTTGTACTGACATTCATACATAAATAGATTGTATTCAATTAGATTAAAAAAAAATACTATTAAGAGCACTAATAAAAAAGTCCTATCTCAGTGTACTTTCAACCAAAGGGCAAATAACCAAGCCACATGTACATCTAATAAAGGATATAAATATTGAAACACTGATCCAAAATTATCCTTTATTGATGGATCATTTGATCTTACACTTTTACCTGAATGTTGCTCCTTTTTTTGAAAAAAATTCCTTATATCCATTATGAACCTGGCTGTCTCTCTGTACACAAACACACACACACACACACACACACACACACACACACACACACACACACAACAGGAGTTCCCTTTCAGTCGATTCACTCGGTACAACACATAAGTATGGGATATCACGCCCTCGCGTGTCCTGGCTGAAGAAACCTTTATTCACGCCTTTACGGCAGATGACGTGTGATGACACGCGCAAGGCCCCGCCCGCACATATAGCCGCTGCCATCACCGTCATCCCTCAGTTCTTACGCTCTTCACCTCGCTGAGAACACCTCTGCTGAGTTGGGCTAGCTAGCTACTGCTAGTTAGCTCCGTTGTCTGCCAACTTGAACCTAGCTTAACTGCCCCTGTTGGTGTTAGCCTCCACCGCCCAGCTGGTGCGTAGGCTGCCCGCGGAGCGCTATTTTCAAGTTTTTCTTGTGCAGCGTTTCGCTTTGCGTTTTGGGAATGGACTCCAAACCGAAGCGAGCAAAGCAGAAATCTTCTGTTCGCCCCTGTCCTCAGGGATGTGGTTTCTCTTTGCACGACAGCGACCAGCACGATGCCTGCCCTGTCTGCCTGGGGATCGTCCACGCTAGGAGAGCGTTGACGGAGCCCGAAGCTTGTGCGTTTTGTCGCCAGCTCCGACGCTCGACCCTGGAAAGACGGGTGACGTTTGTGGAAAGAGTGCTGGGACGCTCGGCTGTCGCACGGCATGACCCTCTTTTTTCCGAGTCTGGAGCCCCGGCTTCGTCCGAGTCCGAAGACGAAAATTTTCAGGTCGATGTCCCCGCGATTAGCTGGGCTGACCACATGGAATACGTTGACGGGTTAGCCGATGACGGACCGGAACCATGCAGGAGCGCTTCAGCCTGGGTTGAAGCCCGCCAGCGCTCCCCAGGAAGACGATGACGTGCTGGACATCGGCCTGGACATCCATGGTTTGTCGGAGGATGAGCAGGAGAGCTCATTGTCGACCCAATATGCCGCCGCTGCTGCGCCGGTCGGCCACGATGACACCTCTCTTTTCTCCCTGTTTCGCCGTGCCGCTGAGAAGCTGCAGGTGGACTGGCCCTCTCCTCCACCAGCTCGGAAGCCGTCGCGGTTTGCAGGTTTTTTCCTTCCACCGGAGCCCGCAACGGCCAAAAACTGCCTCCCCATGTTCCCAGACTTTCTCTGCGAGCTAACAGCGTCATGGGACAAACCTCTGTCTACCCGCGTCACTGTGCCCGGCTATGGACAGTACATAGAATTGGACGGCGCCGAGGGAGCTGGTTTAGCTAACCCACCCCCTATGGAGCCGTCTCTGGCTGCTTATCTGGCCCCGTCCCATAACCATGGTGTCGGTGGCCCCGCAACTCTGCCGTCCAAGCACTGCAGATTCTCGGCCTCGCAGCTGGAGAAGATTTATCAGGCTCAGGCCGGCACCGCTCGAGCCATGAGCTCCATCACCATGCTCCAGACGTACCAAGCAATGTGCCTGGCGGAGCTTGGATCGCTGGTTCCGGAGGACAGCCCGCTGTCACCTCTTCTTAACGAGGTTAGAGTCACCACGGATTACATCCTCCGTGCGTCTCGCTGTGCAGCGCTCTCCCTGGGCAGAGGGATGGCTTCGACAGTGGTGGCGCAGAGGCACCTGTGGCTGACCCTCTCCGACGTCCCTGATAGAGACAGAGCTGTGTATCTGGACGCACCAGTGTCTGCGGCTGGGTTATTCGGACATTCACTTGAAGCCATTCAGGCTAGATTCGATCTGAGGAAGAAGCAGACGGAAGCTCTGCGCGACATCATCCCCAGACGCCAGCCCCAGCCCAAGCCCACTGCTAGCTCTCACAGGCCCGCCGCTCCTCTGACAGCTGGCAAGAGACCGGCGCCCACTGCTGGAGTGGGAGGGCCGCCGGCGAGAGCACGTACTCCGGCCCGAGCTCCACGCCAGTCGGCCTGGGGCAAAGGCCCTCCCCCGGGCCCCCGACGGGACCCGACGCCCAGGAGGAAGAAGCCTCAGCCCTCCTAGCTGTGATTGCGAGTGGGGAAGGGATCCGGCAGCAGGGAGACGCTGCTCTTACCCCTCTGTTGCCGCACAAGAGGTGCCGCTTAAGTTCTGTTCAGGTTGTCAGCCCCAGAAGGCGCTGCACTTCCCTATCGCGGTCTCCCAAGCACATAACCCCTGCACACGGTTCAGATGTGTTGAATGTTCAAGCGACCACATCGAGTGTTCCCGCTGTTTTTCATTGTTATGCCCCGGAAAAGGTGCACCCAACAAAATGTATAAATGTACATGTTCCCATGTTGCAATCAATAAAGAGTGTGGTTTACTCTCAAACAATCTCAAATGCTCAACCTGCAGGCGAAATGAGCCAGGTCAGGCAGGGGATGCAGTCCCCTGCAGACACACTGGGGGGCGACGGCGCCCCGCCGTCAGTGCTGCAGGCCAGCCGGCTGGCTGCTCACTTCCCTCAGTGGCGCGCTTGCGCCCCCTCTCCGTGGGTGCTGCAAACCGTTGCCATGGGTTACCGGTTGCAGTTCCGGGTCAAGCCGCCTCGTTTCCAAAGAGTCGTGAACACGATTGTCAACCCCGAGGCAGCCTTGGTACTCAGAGAGGAAATACAGGCGCTATTACAGAAGAGAGCAATACGGGTGGTCCCCGCTTCGGAGACGGATAAAGGTTGGTACAGCCGTTATTTTGTCATTCCGAAGAAAGGGGGAGGGCTTCGTCCCATCCTCGACCTGCGAGTCTTGAACACGTACCTGCGAACGTACAGGTTCAAGATGCTAACACTCAGACAGCTCCTGAGTGCAGTCGGCCCGGGAGATTGGTTTGCGACAATCGATCTAACAGATGCTTATTTTCATGTCGCTATACACCCGAAACACAGGCAGTTTCTGAGGTTTGCATTCGAGGGCGTAGCCTACGAATACCTAGTGCTGCCGTTCGGGCTGTCGCTCGCTCCCCGCACCTTTACGAAATGTGCCGAGGCAGCGCTAGCGCCCCTCAGGAAGAGGGGCATCCGCATCTTGGCCTACCTGGACGACTGGGCTCTCGTGGCTTGCTCCAGAGAACAGGCGGAGACGCAGCTGTCGCGGGTTCTGTCACACATTCAGACACTGGGGTTCTCTGTGAACTTTCAGAAGAGCTCGCTAATCCCAGGTCAACAGATCGCTTTTCTCGGTCTGGAAATATGCTCTCTTTCCAGCCGCGCACGGTTGTCAGAGCACAGAGTGGCCGCGTTTCATCGCTGCCTCGCTCAATTTCAGCTGGGACGCAGACTGCGTTTCCAGACGATATTGCGCTTGTTGGGCATGATGGCATCTATGATCGCCGTAGTGCCGCTTGGGCTGTTGAAAATGAGAGCGTTTCAACGCTGGACTCTCTCTCACCGTTTGTGTGCTTCGCGTCACCTCCGGAGGAGGCTGCCGGTAACTGCGTCTTGCATGCTAGCTCTCCGTCCTTGGAGGGAGCCCGGGCTACTGCACCAGGGCTCTCGGATTGGGAGGGTGTTGTTTCGCAAGGTGGTGTCCACAGATGCTTCCCTAAGTGGGTGGGGAGCACTGTGCGAGGGTGCGTCAGTGAGAGGGATCTGGTCCGCGGCTCAGCGCCAGCTGCACATCAACCACTTAGAGCTGTTAGCAGTGTTCTTAGCTCTAAAGCGTTTCCGTCCAGTCCTGCAGGGCCAGCATGTCTTAGTCAGGACGGACAATTCAACAGTGGTGTCTTATATAAACAGGCAGGGAGGAACACGCTCTCTTCCCCTGTTGCAGCTGTCTCGCTCTCTGCTGTTATGGTGCAGTGTTCATTTTCTGACTCTAAGAGCCACCCATGTCCCGGGCCACCTGAACCTGGGGCCGGACCTTCTCTCCAGGGGGGGTCCTCTGGTGAGAGAATGGAGGTTACACCCTTCAATAGTGGCTCAGATTTGGGATCTATTTGGCGAGGCGCAAATAGATCTTTTTGCTTCCAGGGTGAATGCTCACTGCCCCCTGTACTTCTCCATAATCGACCACGATGCACCCTTGGGCTTGGACGCGCTAGCGCACCAATGGCCAGACGTGCTCCTGTATGCATTTCCCCCAGTGGAAATGATATCTCCAATTCTGGAGAGGGTGCGTCGGCATTCCCTCTCTCTGATCCTGGTGGCCCCTTGGTGGCCCGCGAAGTCGTGGTATGCAGAGATAATCAGCCTGCTTGCAGCAAGTCCTTGGCAGCTTCCTCTCCGCAGGGATCTCCTCTCTCAGGCGGGGGGGGAAGTGTTTCATCCGCGCCCGGATCTGTGGCACCTTCATGCTTACCTGCTGAGAGGTTAAACTTGGTTGCTAAGGGTCTGCCACCTAGTGTGGTAGCGACGATTCTGAGCGCCAGGGCCTCGTCTACTAGAGGCTTGTACGCTTACGAATGGCGAGCCTTCGAGCGATGGTGCCAGGACCGCCACACTCTCCCATTTCAGTGCTCTATTGTGGATGTTTTGACATTCCTGCAGGAGCTGTTGGATAAAGGCCTTTCGTTTTCGACGATCAAGGTTTATTTAGCGGCTATATCTGCTTGTCATATCGGTTTTGACGGGGTGACACCAGGTGCGCATCCCCTCGCCGTGCGTTTTCTGAAAGGGGTTCGCCGGCTGAGGCCCGTGCTTAAGTCCAGTGTCCCTGCTTGGGACTTGTCTTTGGTGCTGGAGGCCCTTTGTGGCCCTCCGTTTGAACCCGTTGAGTCGGTAGATATGAAACTTCTTTCGTATAAGACCGCATTACTTCTCGCTTTGGCCTCGGCGAAGCGAGTGGGGGACCTTCATGCGCTGTCTGTGCATCCTGCCTGCACACAGTTTTCTCCTGATGGCCGCAAGGTCGTATTGCGTCCGAATGCCGCCTATCTTCCCAAGGTCATGCCTGCATCTTATAGTTCAATGGAGTTTGAGTTGCTGAGCTTTTGCTCCCCTCCTTTTGAATCTGAGGAGCAGAGGAGGGTGCATTCTCTTTGTCCGGTGCGTGCGCTACGCACCTACATTGAGCGCACTCGGGATGTGCGTTTGTGTGACCAGTTGTTTGTCTGCTTCGCTAATCCGAATAGAGGTAGAGCTCTGTCCAGACAGAGGCTGTCCCACTGGATTGTAGAAGCTATCTCGCTGGCATACAGCACCGGAGGTTTTGCGTTGCCCCACGGGGTGGGAGCTCATTCCACCAGGGGGATGGCGACCTCATGGGCTCTTTTTAGAGGGGTGCCTGTGGCTGATATTTGTGCAGCGGCTAATTGGGCGTCGCCGCACACTTTTGTGCGGTTTTATCGGTTGGACGTTACAGCCCCTTCGGTGGCTCATGCTGTCCTTTCTGCTGGGTCTACCACTCACTGAGGATGTGGTGGTCCCGTTCCGGTTCGGTGGCTGCTCTGCGGGGCGTGTATATAGGTCCCATACTTATGTGTTGTACCGAGTGAATCGACTGAAAGGGAACGGTTAGTTATGTCTATAACTTCTGTTCCCTGAAGGAGAGGAACGAGGTACAACACAGGGTGGCCCCACTGAGCAGTTGGCTCGGTGAAGAGCGGCTATCGAACTGAGGGATGACGGTGATGGCAGCGGCTATATGTGCGGGCGGGGCCTTGCGCGTGTCATCACACGTCATCTGCCGTAAAGGCGTGAATAAAGGTTTCTTCAGCCAGGACACGCGAGGGCGTGATATCCCATACTTATGTGTTGTACCTCGTTCCTCTCCTTCAGGGAACAGAAGTTATAGACATAACTAACCGTTATAAGGTTAATGGGCATCCAGTCAGCTAGTTAGTACCTTGGGTTCAATATCGGCACATATGACAAAATAACCAGTTTCTCTCATTACATTTCAAACAGGACAGTGGTAACAACAGCAGGCTATGGATAATGTTAAGTTATATATTTTAAATAGGCTGTATACATTTCAATGGGAGCAACAGAACGGTCAAAAATCGCTGATTTTACTACAGAGCAGGACGGATTGTAGGGTAGCAAACACACTCGAGAAACGCGTTTTCGACACAGCAGGTTACCTGGGTGTAATGTTTTTCAGCTAAAAACAAACATGGCCTGACTCCTACCTAACTATATAAAGAGTAACTGAAGGTTAAACGCAGCTAATATGTCCTGTTTTAAACCAGGCACTTACACCTCCGCTCTGCTGCGTCTCAGCTACTATCGCTCTGGCAGCAACAGCACTAGAGTCAGAGCAGCAGGGGAGAGGCGAGCTCGAACAAACCATTTTGGGAGGGGGGGGGGGGGGGGGGGGTATCTATACTTTTGTTGTTAAAATGTTCCATCTCAAACAAGTACTGAACGCTTTTTATATTTTTAGTAGTGTGTCACACAAACAACAAATATTGTCAAAAAAAGTAAGAAATCTTTGGGGGTGCTTTGATTCATTTCAGCACCCCCAAAAATGGGCTAAAATCGCCCCTGACTCTGAATACCAGAGGATTCCGTTTTTTACAGGACGGTAGGCAACTCTACTCAGTGTTGCCAACTTAGCGACTTTGTCGCTATATTTAGCGAGTTTTCAGACCCCTAAAAAAAGACGTGAAAGCTCTATCGCTTTTACTCTCAACAAGCAGCGGGTGCTGTGACGCAGTCAGTTCTTCTTTTACTCTTTTACTCTTATGCTGTTTTGTGGATCACAAGGTTTAAAACTACTTATAAACACACACACAAAGTAACTCCACCAGAGTGCCTATTTCGGGTCACTTTTGCCGGTCCAAGCCCGGGTAAAGGAGCAGGGTTGGAATTGTGACATTAAAAAAAACAATAATTGCTAAAAGAAATTTAATTTGTAGATCTAAATAAACTCTAAATGCATTTAGGACGTTTTTACTCACTTTATGTCTCTTCCACGATGTTATTTCTCTCTCCAACAACATAGGTTACAATTAGATTAGCATGACCAATTATGCAAATTAGGCAATGACGTCATTTAGCGACTGGTAGCGACTTTTAGGACAACCAATAGCGATTTTCCTTACTGAGGAGTTGGCAACACTGACTCTACTAAGCTTATGAATAAGTGAATAAGTTCACCAGTCACATCATAGCACCCACCCAGCTGTATAGGGTGGGTGGGTGTATAACTCGTACTAGCACGCAGTACGAGTTATTGTAACTGACTGTAAAAAGTTAGCACAACGAAAATAAACTACACCTAAACTTGGTTTATATCTGACCCAGATAGACTGCAGGTCATAACTTCTCACCCGAAGCTCAGTTCACCTGACAGTCGGACCGGCGGCCGCCTTGTGTCTCTCCTCCTCCGCCTCCCCTTTCCCTCATCTATCTGCTGGCCTCCACCACTTGCTAATTTTACTGAATCTGTGAAAGCTCCACCATAGCCACTACCAAACAATTGAGTTATTTTTACACGTCTGCCAGCATCTGTCCAATCCGCCACCTTTCACTGTTTACACCGTTACGGGAAAAAAGACAACAACAAAAAAAACATCGGCCCATTTAAAACGAAACATTACCATTTGCCTGGTGGGCCGATGGCCACTCCAGCTATGCTCACAGGCGGAGAGTGCTTTCGAGCGCTTTCCTTATAAAATGCAGTTTTTACCGTTTCTTCCCGCAGTAAATATAAACAACAATAGTATTCAGGAAGAAAACCAAACATTGCATATATTCAAATTCAAATTTATTTTTATCATAACTCTGGTTTTACGTGACCTATCAACACAATTTAAAAACTGGTATAAAGTCCACACTTTTTCCATCAATTTTTCCGACTGTCCTGCTCACATCTCCAATGGTTGTACACATTGTCATTAACGTGGCTTCACTCCACATCAGCCACGCCGCTTTGCTAGCTAACACTGGTGTCGGCACATAAGGACGTTGATTAGCTCCATATATACGAATGTGAATCGCATTATTGGCTGGATTGTGGGATAAGATGGGATCGTTCTAATTCCATACGGGAGCAGCCAGTCACTTACTGACTAACACTGCAAAACAGAATTGTTAAAGTTTTAATTTTAATTCAGGTTGGATTTTTTTTGTGCGCAGAGACCGTGCCAGCAGTGCGCAATTGCGCACGTGCGCAGCTTAGAGGGAACATTACAGCAGACTGTACTATGCAAGTGGTAAATGGAGCTTTTAAGATAGCAGATTAGAGCAGGGAGCCAATAAGGCCTTAGCCAGCCTCCCTAATAATTCTGCTCTTGTACTGTGCATAGTTAGCCAAGGTACTTTGCTAACATGACACATGCAACATATTTCTACTTTTGTGCTTTTACTGCTACAATTGGCCCATTATTACAGTTTCAGCCACTGGCTTCGACAGAGGCCCAAAAGAGTCGGGCTTGCAACATGTTTCAAATTCTTTTGTTGTAATTTGGCACAAAAATCTGCAGCATATGAATACTCAGTAGTATGGTTCACGCATTTCCCTTTAAAGAAAAAAGTAGTTTTGTAAAAGTGGTTGGGAAAAACGAGCTTGGTAAGAATATGATGCATAAATGTAAATGAGTACATCAAAATGTCAAATTTCACAGCGGTTGTGTTATTTTGGTACGTTTTATTTACACAAACGAAATTCGACATGTCACTGATCTGTGACTGCTATTGTACCTACGGACTTGGTTCTCGTACCCCCCCCCCCCCATCCCCACCGCCCTCCAATTGCCCGGGAATACCCACTTGCGACTGCGTCACTTTCCGGCTCCTACGCAGCAGTCGGAGCTGATAGCGCCCACTCACAAAAAAAAAAAAAAAAAAAAATAACCAGACGCGCCGCAACGCGTTTCAGAAGCGTACTAGTGTATCTCCGCCTCGTATCGCTTAAAATAGTCCCCCCTCTCTTTTTTTTTAACGGAAGCAGCGTGAAGCTGCACCGAGCAGTGAAGGAAGTCAGACACAGGAGCGGCGCCGAGAATCCGACCACTTTTGTACGTGCAGACGTCTTCTATTACGCCCTCTGTGAAACCGTGCAAGGACGGAACTAAGCGGCGCGACTTTTAACAAACGTAATCTTTTTTTTTTTGCTGCGAGGTGCTGCACCGCTGTTTTGGATGAATTACAGCCTTTGTGAGATGCACCGTACATGTACTAAATATAAGAGGACACGGAACACACCGCCACACAAACACACAATATGTGACTTATAAGGCCATTATATTGACTTTAACCAATACCAAACAGACCGATTGGAACCAAACCTTGAAAAGGGGACCAGGAAAACAACTGCTTGTCTTTATAACATGTACTACCACCGCATTGATCACAATTGGACGCATCCTGTGTGAGGTTCTAATGGCTAACTGAACATTTAAATATATTATATCTAAATTATACTATAATATAATCACATTATATCATAAAATAATGTGACACAAATTCTCAGATTCTGATGTGTTTAGTTAATGGGACCTCTCATCTTATTATAGTGACTTCAAAGCTATGTACACTCTCACTCACACGTGTATATATATACACACACACACACACACACACACATATATATATATATATATATGCACTTTGCCTTTTTTCTTCATATCTATGTGTATTTACGTCAACATATGTATTTATGTATTTTTAAAAAATAAGGTGAAAAATAAGGATACTTGCTATGTGTAATTAATGTAAAGATTTTGCACTTTGCATTTTATGTTTATATCTATGTGTATTTACATCAACATCTGTATGAAAAAAAATTAGAGTGAAAGATGAATAATGTTTATTTATTTATTTCACAGCTAATACACATTTAGGATAATGCTGTACAAATCAACAAATACATTTTGATGGAAACAGACCCAAGAGTTTCACTGAAAGCTCATTCCAGGAAGCAGTGTGCAAACATACATAATATGTATGTAATAATTTCAATCCTGAACCTTGTATGGAGCTTTTATGGAGGTATTTAAGTTGGCAGGCCTACCTCTGAGTGACTTTTACTACAGCACGTCCAAATAAAGAAAAGAAAGCGCTCAACTATTCTCACTATCAAGCTTGGGATAGATGCAAAAGCTCTGTGATAATACTGATGATATAAGCTAACTAGTCATTATTAATGAGAGGACAGGTGTCATCTTTGCTAAATTTTAGCCTCCTTTAAACTGTTTTTTGTATATTAACATTTTTGCTGCCAGTTCTCTCACCAGTACTGCTACAGCTTAAACTCATCTTAATTGTTTCTGGAGAAATCGCCTTTCTTTCTGTCCAGAATAAGATAGATGTGGACACTATGTTGCATATTTCAGTTGAAATTTGTCATAATGTTACTGTGGTTCTCCTCAAGAGGGTGCTGTAAACCTAAGTCAGACACACAAAGATTACGGTATACAACAGTCAAGTGATAATGAAAGTCGGAGAGAAGATGCCTGCGTCATTCGATGAGGATAAGCTGTTGATGTGGCTTTAATGCATGGTAAACACTTTCAATATCTTTTTCTGACATATCACTGGAAATTAGTGCTGTATTGATCTGATCTGTAGTTTTGACGGCGAATACAGAACAGTTGCAGTTTGTATACAAGTTATTGCTACACTCCAGTTTGTAATCTTGCATTTCACTTAGGGGTAAGTGTTTAATGGCCCTCTAGATTTCTCAAACATTACCATACATACTTTTTTTTTTAAATTTTATCTTTAGAAATATAATTGATGCTTAGCTGTGTGTAGGCTATGTAATGATTATAGCTGAGAGGGGCACATTACAGCTACACTCTTGAGAACTTCGCGTCGATGGAGGCAGTTGGATTGTGAGGCGTGGCTCAGATGTGGGAGATATACAGGTAGGTGCTGTTGATGCTCCAGTCAGGGGGGAAGTCTTGCACTGCGTGGCTCTTGATGTGTCTTTGCATGGCGACCAGGCTGCTGCAGAACTCCAGGCACACTGTGCACTGGTACGGTGCGGCCCCGCCGTGAGTCCGCAGGTGCTTGATCATGGCCGAGTAGTCCCGTGAACGTTGACCACAGAGGCGACACTCGAATGGTTTTTCGCCTTGAAGCAGAGAGAAGAAAGAGCAGGGTAGGGGGCACAGGAAGGAAGAGAAAGGAGGTGGAAGAGAGGAGCGCTCACTTGAGAAAGGGTGTTTAAAACATATTTATTTTCAGCGTTTTACGATCTATTTAGCACGGGCCTCTGTGCCAGTAGATGTAGTATGTGGGGTTATGTTTTTTTGGGTTGTCTGTATTTATGTAGGCTACATACGACCTTGAAAGCCTCAAGGGATTTTTTTTCCTTCTTCATAATTTGCACAAACATTCACTTGTTATCAAGAACGCACTGATGAATTTGATTGTCAAAGTCAGTTTCACACGGTGAACTCTCAAAGTACCTATTTTAGCCCTACTTGAAGAATTCATCAGATAAATAAAATATTTTGTACAAATGTCTGTTAGGGTAAAATTACATTTTATATCTGTAAGGTCAAAGGTCAATTTTACTGTGCCATTATCATTTTCTGTAAAAAAAAAATTTCCCCCCTGATCACTATTAAATGCCATGACCAAGAGACTGTCTGTACTATAGATCGTGAGAACACATCTCACAATTTGAATACTGAATTGGTTCTATTCTGGTTGCACATATAAATTTACTGATTGGCATAAATTCTGGTATACATGCAATGTTTAATATTTAGTCAAATCCTAAAACTGTTTATTGGGTCAATTTTTCTTTCGCTCTCAACAGACACACTTCTTAAATGAGTAAACATGAGTAGAGTAAACTGGGGCACTTTTATGCAAATCATCCAGCTTTGCACCACTTGCATCTGCTTTCCACTAAGTCGGTTTTTCTATTTGATTGTAGGTCAAAGCAACACAAAATGAAATAGATAAATATCAGCTTAGTCATTCTGAGAAAAAAAACTTACATTTTCATATTAATAAAATGTGCTGACAAAATCTGTGCTTATTAAAAAAGTCTACTGGTTTAACAGGTAGTGTTAAAAGTTTAAAACAAAATCCTTTCCAAAGAGCTTTTAAACATCTAAGTATGTGAACGCCTGAAAAAGAAGTGACTTATTTATGAAGTAATATACCCGGGAATTTCTTTTTAGTGTCTTCTTTCAGTCTTTCAGATACTCGTTGATTTGTGAGACATCAAAATTGCTCTTAAAAGATGTTATTATGAAGCAGATCTATCCTAGAACACACTGGCCTATCTGAAAGACCGACTCATGTTCATTACCATTTCTGTAGCTAAACAGACCTCAACTTAAGCAAATTAGCTCATGTCCTTTCCATCAGTGCAAATCATTTTTAAATTCTCTTCTTTTGCTTTAAGCTTCTGAATCCTACACTCCCAAAAACCCAATATGCAGAGCAAATGCTAGACATTCATCATGGTGAATATTTCTAATGTCAGTGTCTCCAAAGTAATCTTAATAATAAAGCTTTAAGGAGTGTTTTGGAAATGTATTTTCTTTACTATTTAGTATTTTCTCAATGTATAGAATTGCTTTGCAGTTAAATACAGACATGATGCCCTTTGTTGACTAGGTTCTCTGTTGCGTGCAAGTTTCAAGTCTGCAAGTTTCATATTCTGCAAGGTTAACTTCATAGTATTAGAATGAGTGGAAAACTCTCTACTACCGAAGATGTTCTGCAGTAATGCACATGGGCCCGGTTGTACATTTAAAAAGTGCAGACACTTTTTAAATGTACTGAAAAACACAAAAACTTCTTAGTTATTATAATGAGGATACTTAAAAATGGTATAACTGTGACAGTTATTCATAAATTCCTTAATTTGGCTGTAGCCTGCCATGCCTTGTCTCTGATATGATTTTCCAAGTCCCACTGACTAAAACAACGTTAGACCTTTGTTGCTGTTGTTATTTTTAAACATGCTTTTCAAAGTCAGAGTTGGTAAATACATACTGGGCAGATTTATCAGACGTCATTTTGTAACTAGGTTAACACTTGTGACCTATGTTTATAGATTTTATTTAATTTCTTTTTTTTTTTCTAAATTATTAGTCATTGCTGTGGGTAATCATTTTCCATCAGTGTCAAGCCAGAGGATTCTTTGCTGCACTATAAGTCGAAAATTCTCACAGCTATCTTTGAAAAAAAAGTAAATAATCTGATACGCTGATGCACTGCTGTTGAAGAGATGCGCTTACCAGTGTGTACTCGGTGGTGTGTGTCCAGCTGATGTTTCAGACTAAACTTCTTAGGGCAATGTTGGCACTGATAGGGTTTTTCTCCTCTGTGGTCTCCTCTGGTCTCTGATTCATGCGGTGTAACGTCTCCTCGTCCGCAGAACCGACATCCTGTGCAGGTTTTGCCTTTGAAAACAATCAGATTTTAATATAAAAAACAGATCTTGGTGCGAATATTGTGGTGACCTTTTCTGTTGTAAGTTGTATGTTGTCAGATAGAAGCTGCTTGCATTGCTTGCTGGAATGGAACTACACAACAACAAGATATTGCATAAATGTGGCTGAATCTATAGTAGAGCTGCGACGCTGAACAATCAGGTAGTGGATAACCAGGAAATGTATCTGAAAATAATTTTGAAAACAATTTGATTAATGCTGGCATGTTTGTATCTTGCAAAAAAGAGAAGATCTAACGGGTTCACAGCTGGCTCTGCAAAATTGTGTGTTAATCGATTTCTTGATAAATAACTGTCAGATAACTGTTAGTGATAATCCCGCCTTAGCTGATGTTAGTAGTCATGCTCGCAGAGTCTCTTGCTCTGACTTGCTAACTCAACCAGCTGTTTCAAAATAAATAACCACAGTTTTTGCCAGACCTTTAAAAACCGATTTTAGTCGCACAGCATTAGACATACAGCATTTCACTTGCATTTCTAAGGCACGTCTATTTTTGTTAAGCATCCTGTTGCGAGACAATAAATTCAGTTGGTACAAGCTTACCTTCCTGTCACTATGCACGCATATCACCTCTAAAAATTATAAAGGTGTGATTTTTGAGGTTAAGGTAGCACCACTGAAGCTTTACACTACCTTATATTTTTTAGGGTCTATCAAGTAAAAACATGGGCCTCATAGTTTTAGACAGGATGCTGAAAGGAGAAGGGGGTGTACTGTAGTAGGGGAAATTGAAAGAATAAACCACAACAATCGAACACTTACCACTCTAAACACAAGCTACTGAGACCTGTTGTCATTAGTGCATTTCCTGTCCAATATATCACTTCTTGCTAAAAAATACCTAACCTCATATAAGGTTTGAACACGTCTGTTTTGTAAAGATCTAGAAATAATATGGGTGTTTCTCGGTTGACTTTTACAAAATAATAATGCTAATAAAGATTGTTTTACTGTTATCCTTACTCTATGCAGCAGCAAGAAAACTCTGAATTTTATTTAAGATGCAACTGCTGGTAAGACAGTTTTACCATTGCCTAATCTGTTTAAGCATGATTATAATGTTCCATTGAGCAAAGATATTCAACATCTGATAAAATATTTATCAGGCTGATTGTACACTTTCATGTGCACACACTCACCCACACAAACATGCAAACGCACAGATGGTGTAACTCATTTTTGTGTGGATGAAATGAATATTAGAACGACATAATAAATCAATATGTTTGACTTTTTTGGCATGGGACAAACCACTGTTGCGATGCAGTACATACTGTACTGCATGTATCTAGCTGTATCTAGTAACCACACTACTGCTCCTGCTGCACCCTGCTTTCAAAAACCACAACTCTTTTTATCACTTTCCATTGCGTTGCTACACAGCTGGAGTCTGCAGAGGTTAGGGGTCATGAAAATAACTTTTTACTTTTATCTTGTTAAAATTATCATTTTTACACAGGATGATCACTTTTACAATAATAATGTAGCTTCAGCGTGTTTTGATTATTGAAAGTGTGTGTTTTGTGTTTCTCATATCATTACCTAACTGTGTGGAGACTGACTCCCGCAGCACCGGATCATTGCGTAGACTGCAATGTTGGCAGTCTTGACCTCTGTCTTTGCTGGTTTTGGACACTTCGGGGTAACTGAGGACACACAAATTAACAGTTGCAAAAAAACAAATGTACTAATTATACCTTTAATTTAAAATGTAAACCTTCATTTGTCTCCCAAAGTCACAAACCACAAATATATATATATATATAAAAAAAGGTTTCTGTGTGCCGACTTCTAAGGCACACCTTCAAAATGGCACATGGAAAAAAGTCAGTCTGCATACGTTTTACTGCTTTACGTGTTATCACAAATTACGTCCCTTAGACACTTAAAACTTCCTTCCTCTCAAATTTCAACCACAATATACTTATATGTTTAGTACATGCTCAATGCTAAAGAAAAGACTGAAAAGAGGTAGACCAGACTAAACAGTAAAGGAAGATTTCAGTGTGTGGAAACTCTCGAATTTGCAAAGGAGGGGAGAAATTTAGGGGGCTCCCCGTTATGTTCTATTTGGTTTTGCTGTGAGGAACAGTGCGCAATGTGTATACGCTAAATTATCACATAAAAACAAAACAAGGTGAAGTGGGTTATTACTTTGATGATAAATGAAACTTACTATATATATATATATATATATATATATATATATAAATATATATATATATTTATATATATATATATATATATATATATATATATATATATATATATATATATATATATATATATATATCTTTTTTAGCCCTTTTGCGCAGTGTAAGCTAGGATGATAACTTCTCAAAAATGAATTTCACAGACCTGGACTGGCAAGGAAGGGTTAACAGGTGAAACTGATGTAGCTGGAAAATGCAGGAGGCTTGTTAACACATATCTACCCAAAAAGCAGTGAGTCAGGTGTGGTAGCTGTCACAAAGGAAAAATTGAGCAAATCGGGGGATTCTAAATTACTCTATTAGAGGAAAAATTTGGAGATAATGACTAGAAAAAAAAACAACCAAGTTTCCAAAATCATGTCCGAACTGTGTCTTACCTTGGTTCACCAGGTTGAACAGTCCCAGGAAATGCTTTCTGGCTAGATCTTTTTCTTTTTAAAAGGCTCTGTTTGATTATGTTTCCCATTCGAGTTGGACCAGTGTAAATGTTTTGTGCATAGCGGGGGTGGAAGCCTGAGTAGCCCATTATGGGGTTCTGACCTGGGGTTTGAAAATGAGAACTTAGTAGGGGGAACATTTGGGGACTGGAGAGAGAGTATGGGTAGGGTATAGAGGACTGGTTGGGTGACTGAAGAGGGTGAGCTGCAAGTAAGCTTGGATAGTTTTCTGCTATTCGCCGCAAGGTGCTCACAGAGTCCCACATGTTTGTAGAGAAAGTCCATGGATAAGAGAAAGAGGAATTGCTACTAGCAGGCTTGGCAACAGCACTGTTTCTGCTGTGAATTGGCTCTGAAATAGGGGACAGTTTGGCCTTCTTTCTTGGGGGTGATGGACTGCTGTGGGTCTTAGTAGGAGTAGAGGGTGAAAGGTTTTCCATGGCAGTGCCTGCCTCATTCCCAGGGAAGGACCTCATAAGCAGTTTATCCTCATTAAATGGACTTGCGTTTGAATGTTGATCTTGTCCCTCTGGAGTCTCCTTTTCTACTTTGACATCAGTGGTTTTGTCTCTTTTTTCCTGCTTTTCTGCTCTGCAGTCAAGAGTGTCCAGCTGCTTCCTGCACTGATCCTCCAGTGGCTGCATCTCCAGCAGTTGTGCAGCTTTCAACAGTAGTTGCAGATCATCCACAGAGACCTCAAGAGCTTGCGTGTAGGTGAAATCCAGAACTTGCTGGAAGGTGTGAGGTGAAAAATACTCTAGAGTGCAGCATACAGGGCTGTCTATGTCTCCGCGGGCTAGCTGCTGTGCTAAAGTTCTGCTAGCACAGGCTAGTACTAGACGATGAGCCCTGAAAGTTTGACTCTTTACTGAAATTATAGCATCACAGAGTGACCCTGAGCGGCGTAAGGCATCTGCCTGCTCCAGGAAGTGGAAGTATTGGGTGTTGTTGATTCTGATCATGTCTGAAGGTGTAGATGTATAATCAAAAGTCTGAGAAGAGAAAACCAAAACCAAAAGAGATATCCCATCAGATTATGCCCACTCTATCTGAAAGTTTGTTCCATCTATTTGCCACATTGCTATGTGACATTTCCAGAAATGCTAAATTGTATGTTGGAAAATCAGGTTGAAAAACAGCAGCACAGATTGGCTTGTGATTAACAGATATACTTCTCTGTGGTTTGCACTGTTTTTTTCCACCCTTTCCAAAGAGCATTACCTATAGTGAAAGCTGAGGGGGCAGAATGTACCCAACATGATTATTACAAAGATATTTATTATTTGTGTAATTACAAAGAACCGGTGTAACTCAATTTCATTTTCAGGGACTTTTCAAAACAGTTTTTTAAAAGTATTCTTTAAAAAAATCCTGTATCTTTTTGTAGAGTCATATTTGCAAGAAAACTTTCCTCAATCACTACTGTGTCTGTTATCATGCTTGAATGCCTGGCTGCTGTGTGGAAATGTACTCTTATGTGAAAGCTTTGATATTCAGAGTTCACATACACACTCTAAAGCCACAAAGCCCTAACAGTATATGAAACCATGACTAATGACTGTACACGCGTAAACATGAGTAAAAAGTTTGAACATCAACAACAATAAGACCATATTTGAGTACAGTAAACATCAGATGCAAGATATTGCAGGGGTGGAATATGTAAATATGTAAGTATTTTTTTGGAATTTAACATTAATATTGAGAATACATGGATGAAGAGGCTGTGGCTGTACGCTAAAACTACCGGATGCCTGAAAGTTTGTCATCTTCACACCGTCTGAAGTCTATAATGAACCTTTATGATTATACAGTGTGCGGTCGGTTTCTGAAGCAGAGGTCACAAGTACTGTGAGCTATTTCAGAAGGTTTTTTTGTTGTCTTTTTTTGCGCAATTGCAAACCCATACCCGTACCTCGATGGTGACTGTAAATGAAAAGTAAATGTGAAACAAAATGACATTTAGTTGTCTCATTACTGGAATTTAAAAAAAATATGTGCATAAATGATGCACCAATCAAAATCTTTTGTCTTGCGTAAAAATTCACGAAAATAGTTTACATGAGCGATTTAATCCTTTAAAGCCTTTTAAAAGCGTTTTAGCTTGCTTTAATTAATTTCAAATTATTTTTAGTTTTTATATTTGTCAATTATTTGGCTGTGTCTCATATGTAGGTGTAAGTGGTACAGCATGGAGCAGTGAGAGTGAAAGTGACAGTGGCGCAAGGCCATTATCGAAAGTACAAAGTTACTTAGTGCTTCTGTGTACTTGAGTTTTCATTTGAGCATGCATTTATCGGTTTTGTTTTTTGTTTTTTTAAAGTCAAGACAATTATTAAATGTTTAATTCTACATAAACAGTGTCGAAAGCACGTAGGGAATTCAGTGTGCAAATCAAGCTTATGTCAGTTTAGTGACGGGTATCGTCCGCATAGATGAATATAAAGTGCGTTGACCCGTATTTCCTAGTATGGCATTTACGGCTTCAAATATAAAGATATATTAAGTATACGCGCATATAATGCTTTGATTTTGCAAAGCTACATATAAAGTAACTTTCTTTTCAGAACAATTAAAATTTCTGGAGTACAATTTTCGTCATTTTCCACATAGTCATTTTAAGTGACCTGCATTTACGTTAAAACAGCGCCAATAATGATAATAAAATACCAATGTCATTATTAAAACATTATCGTATTAGTTGTCACAGTCGTGACGACAATATAATTAAGCATGTGGATCAGAATCAGAATCAGAATCAGAAACTTTATTGTCATTGTCATGAGAACAACGAAATTAAGAATGGTCCCCGATCATTGCATCATCCCTAGCAATATCAAAATATAAATAAAACAATAAAATTCAATAAATAAAATAGATAGAATACTTAAAATACTAATAAGATATAACAGTAAAACATTCACATACATTCCCACACACATGCTTCAGACCGTGCATAGATTAACACAAGAGTGGCGTGATGGACATTTTTTTGTAGTATTCAGATGTGTTATTGCAGTTGGATAACAGCTGTGTTTGAGTCTATTAGTCCTTGCTCTGACTAACAGAGCAAGGACACACTAACATTACATAATGTATTTATAATCATTAAAAAAAATTTTTTAATTAACATTATTTTAAATCCAAGGAGATTTTGGTGAGATGTGAAAAGAAATGTGTCATAAACAAATCTTTCATCTGTATATTGATGCTCTTGTCTTACTTGCAAAGGCCTTTCAGGATTATTGATGTCTTTCAGAGTGCATTATGTGCCAATTCATGCACTTTCATTTTAACTGTGATTATAATGTGTTTTCAAATACTGTGCTGACTTTCTGGTGACATTTATGTAATTCCAATAGTACTGTATAATTTATGATTGTTCACTGTAGTGCATATAGAGGTGCTCTCCTGGAAGCTGCTGGCCTATAAATGTTATTTTATGCTGTGCCCAAAGTTCACGCTTACCTGGTTTAAATCTATTTGTCTTAATCTAACTGTTTATTTGTCATAAACTGCCTGGTATAATATATTGTTCCCACTGCAGCTGCTCGGATCAATGTAGACCTGAGTTGTGCCATAGTTAGCAGGTGTTTGATCTCCTTTTAGTAAAAGTATAATCAATGTCAATGTAAAGCCTTACACATTTGACAAGAGAAGTAGTTAAAGTAAACCCTTCCAGAGCTCACACGTAAAGCACTAGAGTTGACACCCAATTGATAAAACCCTCAACGGGTAACATATCAGTAGCACAGTGCTAAGTTGTGTTTACAGTAGATCAAAGATTAGACAGTTAAAAAGAGCAAAGATGAGAAATGTTGAGGTGCATCTTCTTGTGGTTTCAAGTGTTGGAAATCTAAGAAGCAACAAGCTGCATGAATGAGGCACTTACCAGATGTTTAGTGAATATTCTCCAAGGCGAACGATGAGCTACCTCGCATCATGACTGTGAAGCGACTTCTAAAGTGACATGTCTGTCAGGGCACAGGTTATACTGTGGGGCAGGGTGGTTTCCTCTTTTGTCTCTTCAGTCCCTCCTCTTCATGTTAACTCTCTCTGATTGGTGCTCTGATTACAGTGCTAAAAGGCTTGCCTTTTGTGATTAAAGATGGGGACTTTCTGTTAACTAAACCAGTACTTTGTTAAATTTTGCTTTGCTCAAACCACGGAGGAAGTTTTGATAAGGAATAATTTCTACTTCTTGTATAAGTGTCATACAGCTATTGTTGTCGAATACAAAACACAAACCAAACCAAATTAACAATGAAAACCTTTTTGAAAATGAGAGAGAAAAATGAGGACAGTGGTTGAATGGTAATGTTGCACACCTGTACATGTTGTACATGATTTCCTCTCCTCCTACTTCATTTGCTGGTCACTACATTAATAGACTGTTCTCTGCTGAGACAAAAACCACTTCAAAGACAGTCATCTGTGACAGGAAACATACAGACCAAAGCCCAGTGGTACTGATATGTAGGGCCGAGCTTTACTAAAAGCTGCGC